>NC_057692.1:3449249-3456749 GCF_014466175.1 Vespula pensylvanica | reverse complement strand
TGATATTTACGCGCTTATGCCTTCTCACGGAGAACGTTCTCATTTTCTCTTTTTTTCTTTCTTTTGCAAGAGAAAGAGAGGGATAGAGAGAAAGAAAGAGAGAGAGAGAGAGAGAGACCTCATTTTCCTTCGAACCACCTCGATCTCTCCCTCAATATTTTCGGTCCTCAAACCATAGCGAAGGGTGGAGGAGAGAGAAAGTTCGGTCCTACAAAAACCGCACGGAAACGGCGTCGTTCTACGAGATGGCGCGCGTGAGTCAAACGTCGTTCGCAATTCGAGGTTAGGTTCTTTCGTACACGACGCCATCCTGTTTTTTTGTTTTTTCCTTTTTTTTTTATTACAATGATGAATTTTATTTTAAACGAAAATATAAAGAAAGTACGTTGATATTTTCGAAGTTTAATCTTCATTTCTTATTTCCTCGAGGATATTTATTTCAAGATAAATGTAATTGAATAATCAGAAACGACGGTAGTATATAAAAAAGGTATCGTGCGAATGCTCACGCGAAAGCTTCGCAAACTTCGAAACGAAAACTTTCTCTCCCAGCGAAATCGAGATATGTATTTACGTGCCGCAGCGGCTTTCCGATACTCGGTTCGGCCGGTGCCGGCAATAATGCTACCCCCTACTGCATCCCACTTCCACCCTTGCAGGGCAAAGGACGTAGGATATCGTTCGGGCGACATCAGTGTCAGTCACTTGTTGAATGTCGACCAACACGTATGGATGAGAGTATCCGGCACATTTACTCGCCTTTTTCGTCACCCACCTCACCTCCGCCCCCATCACGCCACTACCACCACCTCCTCCTTCTCCTCCTCCTCCTCCTCCTCCTCCTCTTCCTCCTCTGTCACCAACATCACGTGTCTTTGCTCGTTCTGCGCGCGAAAAACCTTTACGATTTTTATCCTTTCCTCGTTGTACGACGACGAGCACGAGTCTTTTTGCTTTTTATTTGTTCGATTCGTTCTATCTCTCTCTCTCTCTTTTTCTCTCTCGAGAATTTCGACTTTCTTCCTTTTGCTTTTGAAAAAACGCGCTTTTCGCACGTTGCATCGCCATAGAGAATTCCATCGTCTTGTCGACGTACGTGAGTGACCAACCACAAACAAGATTAAGACAAATCCGTCGTTGATTTCGCTATTACGTTAATGATCTTCCCGCGAGAATTGAATCTCAATGTGGTATTTGCACTACGACTCCTTCATTCTCGGATTCGCACGATCGCACTTGTCCTGAACGAACGCGCGAAAAACTTGCTACATTTCGTACTTCCAAACGAAACACGTGGACTTTTCAACCGTTAATTATCTTAACTTTTTGCGGGTTCACGTACGTATTACATGCGTGTATATTTACACAAAAAAACATTTTGAAAAAACGTGTGATTTTTATTGACTAGCTTTTTTCTCTCTATCTTTCTTCTTTTTCTGTCTTTGCCTCAGTCTTTCATTTTTTATCAGTTTAAACTCACTTTGTAAACACGATATCCACGACTACATTTTTGCTCGCTTTATATAATCTCAAAACGCGAATCATTTGTGTCTGTATTTTTCCTTTTTTTGGAATATTATTTCCAGAGTAGTTGACTTCGTCAGAGATTTATATACTTCTGAACGAATCAACTTCCATAGATTTTCTCAGTGAGATATTCTATTATACAATGAGCGCTGTATAATATGTAAAGTTGATTCGTTCTGTAGCACATAATAATAAATCAATGTTTCTACTATTTATTTAATATGTTTTATACAACGATTTTATCATTCGGTATCTTCCGACAGTGAATCGTCATAAAGATATAGTTAGAGTAACGAGAAATTCACTTTAATTAGAATTAATCTGAGTAAAAAATTTTTATTTCTTTTTTTTTTTGTATTTGTTTTTCATAAGAACAAATATTCTTTATATTGTTAATGCTTATATTTTTATATCGTCGAAATCGAGATTGAACTTTTCCGAGGAATGAGTAAAAATAAGAAAGGAAACGTTGAAAAATTTGCTTGTGAACAGTAGATTGTCTATCATAAAAGAAAGAACTAGTAAGTACTAATAGCTCCTGTTAGATTCTGGTAGATCCTGATAAGTCTTAGTAAGTATATACCATATACCTGAGTTCTAGGTAGCTCCTGGTAGGTCTTGATAAATTCTAGTAAGTAAACGTATATACCATTTACTTGAAATTCGAAATTTACCAGAAAATAAAGGCGTTTATCTGAGCTTCGAGTTCCATCATTTTTAAAGTTGAAAACTGAGTCAAGTTTCAACGGTTCTTACTCTTTAAAACATAGTTCATTATTTCAATGGAAACTCTGAAAATTCTTTCGTCCATGGGATCGGACTAGCTTGTTGAGAACTTTGTCTTTTTTTCACTAGCAACTGTCTCCTAAAATGTACTCTATTCGAAAGATATTTTCTTTAGTACTTTACTCAACCCTCCTTTACGACCTTCGAATACTCTGCCTTTGAGATGGACGTTGTATCGTCGAAGCAGCCAATGGCCCGTTTAGCTTCAGCCGTCCTTAACCCGTTAACTCAAGGTCGTTTCTCTACCTGAGTAAATAGGAAGAAGACCTGCTTAAATCTATGTGTATGTATTACGTATGTATGTATGTATTTATATAAAAAAGAATTTTTATATATATATATTTATGTAGGATATATATATATATACATATACATATACATATAACATATATATGTATATATTCTAATAAAAACGAATGACATAACTGATACACTAATAGTGGAACAATGAATTTACTTTTTCGTTAGGACATAAATTAAAATCTTTTTTTGTCCAATTAGTTTATTAATAAATCAGAAATTACTTCTACGTTATGTAAAATATACTTGCGTCGTAACGTGTTACGACATACCTACATACGTCTCCTCTATATCGTGAGTTGGTGTTACCTAATTTCAGTATGGGTAGACACACATTAGAAATTAAATTATTTGTAAATCATTTAATTATGAATATAATCGAATTTCTATAATAATGCCGCTTCATGCTAATCGATCAGAATTCTATAATTCGATTTTTGATTCCTTCATCTCTATCCAAATTTTTTCTTTCTTTCGAGTCACATTGGACGATTTATTTATATATACCGTTTTCTTTTTATCTTTTATTTCTTTCAATAACAACGTTTCACGCTTCATGATAATCGTGATATCAGCGTGAAACATAAGAATCAGAAGGCGATTGTTAGGGACAGAAAAAAAAGAGTCCTTCGCGTTAGCCTATTACGCAGCAGCTACCTGTTCCTTACGTAATACCTTGTACGCAGTTACGTTCGTCGCGTGTCTCTCTTCGCACACATGAGTGAGTGAGTGAGTGAGTGAGTGAGTTAATGAGAAAGAGAGAGAGAGAGAGAGAGAGAGAATGCTTTTAAAATCTGCTATAGAAAAGGAGTATGTAATGACACGAGTCAGCCTAATTAAATTAACTCTTTATCATATTTGTTCGTTGTAACAATAATACTTACATCCAAATGTATATATAAATATATACTTTAATTTTATTTATTTATTTATCAAATTAAAATATTTAGTTTTAGATATAATTCTATAATACTAGTTTTAATTGTAGTTAGTTTCAGTTCTAATTTTAGATATTTTCATTTGGTATGTATATATATATATATATTTTTCTTTCTTTTTCTTTTAATTTATTTTTCTTGATAAATATAACAACGTATAACACATAATTCGATTTTATCGTACGTCAGTCGTATATGTATATATATATATATATATATATATATATATATATATATATATATTCTCGTACAGGTACGATATTTACGATAGATCTCACCCCATCTCTTTCTGTTGGTTGACCTTATCATACGTATATCAGGGTCAGGAGTGTGTACATTGCGAGGGCGTACCACCTTCCCCTATGTGCGACATGGCTCGTTAGCTAAGAATTCTTTTATTCGCGTGTGCTGGTCTCTCTTTCTCTCTTTCTCTCTTCCTCCCTTCCTCCCTCTCTCTCTCTCTCTCTCTCTCTCTCTCTCTCTCTCTCTCTCTCTCTCTACCTCTCTATCTAACGCATCGTACTTGATAAATTGTACGACCCTCCGCACTCGCGATGATTAATTGACTCTTCGTTTTCTATCGATATCGTATTCGTGTTTTCGCTTAAAGATATTGCTTTGAGAAAATAGCAAGAGAAAGATAAAGATAGAAGGAAAGGCATAAAAAAGAGAGATACCATAAACTTTAAGAAATTAATTCGAGGATACAGAAAAAAAAAAAAACCATACATTTATTTTGTTCTATATTGTTAATAAGTATATTAATTAGTAATTCGTCATAGTAAATAATTAAATATTACTAATTCGCTCAATAAAAGAGATTCTTAAGTCCGATGTTTTTCTTTTTCTTTTTTTTTTTTTTTATACTTGAGAATAAATTTTGCCAAGGTGTATGTGCACTTTTGAAGTAGACAAGATGGTCAAGTAGAGAGAATTATTCTCTCTGAAGGGATGATTTCCTTTAGTCTCTCTCTCTCTCTGTCTCTATCTCTCTCTCTCTCTCTCTCTCTCTCTCTCTCTCTCTCTCTCTCTCTCTCTCTCTCTCTCTCTCTCTCTCTCTCTCTCTCTCTCTCGTCTATGTTTCATCCCTTAGTAGGGTCGGTAAAGCAGCAGCAGTAGCAGCAACAGTAGCAGCAACAGTAGCAGCAGCAGTAGCAGTAGCAGTAGCAGTAGCAGTAGTAGCATGCAGAAAGCAAGCTACCAGCTTGGAAAGCAGAAGGGTTGAGAGAGAATAAGAGAATAGGAGAGAGAAGCAGAGAGAGAAGCAGAGAGAGAGAGAGAGAGAGAGAGAGAGAGAAGATATTCTCTTTTTAGGGGGTTCGGTTTTAGGACGACCACGGAGAGTCTCGAGAGCCGACATAGGGGGAGACTTTTTGTCGCGTCTATATTCTCGCGCGACTCCTAGGGGGCACTTTTTCGAGAACGCACCAACGATTCTCTCTTTCTTTTTCTCTCTACATACATACATATATACATATATATACATGTATGGTGTGTTTGTAGTGTGGTGTGGTTTGTAGTAACTAGTGATGATTTTTCTCTTACGTGTTACCTATTTCAAGAAAAACCATCGAATCGTTTATCTGAATGTTTCTTATTATTTTTTGTAGAGATCGTAGATTTTTCAGATTCAGCAATTTTTTATATCTCCAAACGATAATTTATATATATATATATATATATATATATATAAAAGTGTTATAATAATGGATTTGATATGTCTTTATTCTCTTCAATAAAAATTGAAATTTTATCATTAATGATGGAACGTTAAGATATAAGATTTTAAGGAATCAGGATATTTATCTCGGAAACGGTATTATCAAGAAAATCATTTTTGTATAGTATCTACTTAATAGAAAAGAGCTGTATATATGTATATATGTACGTACATATGTATGTATGTATGTAATTTTTCGATAATTGCGCGCACACGATGGACGTTACTATGCTGCCGGAAGAAGAAGAAGAAGAAGAAGAAGAAGAAGAAGAAGAAGAAGAATCGACGTTGCATAATTAATTTTTCTATAAATCTCTTGCGAGGAATATCGCGAAATTTCCTCTCGGAGTAATATCGGCGAGAGGTCGGCGAGATGGTGGGCTAGGGATGAAGAGGGGAAGAATCCGAGGAGAGAAAATTTCCCCTCCGTGAATCGAGAGAGAAAGAGACAGACAGACAGACAGAGAGAGAGAGAGAGAGAGAGAGAGAGAGAGAGAGAGAGAGAGAAAGAGAGGGAAGTGGGAAGGAAAGGAGAGACAGGGAGAGAGAGAGAGAGAGAGAGAGAGGGAGAGAGAGAGAGAGTGCTCTTCGAAGCGGGTCGAAGGATGCTTCTTCTTTTTCTCTGCTCTTTACTATCCTTGGGTACTGCGGAGGGCGATTCTGTGGAAGAAATAATACTTTTAATAGAACATCAAAATATGTCCTTTTTTTTAATTCTTTCTTTTTCCTTTTTTTTTTTATTTTTACAGATTTTAAGATCCTTAGTAATTCTCTCTGCTTTCTCTCTTTATATATATGTATATACATATCTTTCTCTCTTCTTTCTTTTTTTTTCTTTGCTTTCGTTATTTGTTATCTTATCTTTTTTTTTCGAATTTTAAATATACTCCCTACATATAAATATTATATCTAGCATGGAAGTATGTATTCGTCTTTATATAGAAGTATCGATAGATCGATCCGATGGTACCGTTCGGTTCTTCTATTTTTTCGTCAATATCTTCATCGATTAGTTTCTTAGTACTATATTTCGCTTCTACGTGAATTCGTTTGTGTCCTAGGTACGTATGTATGTGTGAATGAAGTACGTATTTTAGAATTTATATAAGATTTAAATGAAATATGAATTTTTTCTTTGATATCATTGCATTTAGGTGATCGTTAAAAAATTAAGAGATCATTTATATATATTACTATCGATTTTATATAATTAAATTTCTCAAAATTAACACCACGTTTTTATATCTGACGTTAAAACGATTTCAGAGAGGTTATTTCTTTTAAAGTCGATACTTTTAATAAGACGTGCGTTGTTATTCATCATTTTCTCTTAGATAATAATAATTGGATTATTTCTGTCGTCGTCTTTCATACGCTCTTAATACATACTTCAATTCGCTATTCGAGTCGAACACATCCCTTAGATTTCCACTTTATCCGTCTACGTAGAAAAGCTTTTTATCAATATAATAAGCGAGTTCGTTAATTATTAATTGATAGAGAGGCGGTGTGTTTGTTATATCCGACGTTTGTAATGCTTTGACATTATCCATTGAACTTTGTATTTCTCTTTAAAGGGATTTATTACTGGAAGGTTGTTAATATAGGATGGTGATTTTACAAATGAATAACTATTCTCTCTGAACTTTTGCGATTGATATTTTTTTATCTCTTTCTCTCTCTCTCTCTCTCTTTTTTTAACATATTGTAAAATTAACTTTTATGACGAGAAGATATTAGCCTAAAAATTTGGAAAGAGAAAGAAAGAGAAAAAGAAAATTAGTCTAAAATTACTCGACAAAGAGTAATTGATTTTTAAAATAATTCAAGAACTTTTTATGAATTTTTGGACCAGTCGTACAAAACAAGAAAAATAAAGAAATGGAAAAAAAATCAAATCAAATCAAAGAAGTAACCGATCATAGAAGAAAATTCTTTCTTCTTTCGATGGAATCTCTTTGAATAGCTACCTACTTACTTACGTAGTGCTCGTTAACTTTTCGCGATCCTTCTTGAGGTCGGAGAACGAACGGGAGTAGACTTCCGGTGTCGTCGATCGCACGCACGGTCCATTGCCCGCGAATACGAGGTGCAAAACGCTTCAACGGTTCGATCGTACGCTAAAAGTAAGAAAGGTAACTTTTCTTTTTAAAAAAAGAAACCAGGAAGATATTTTATTTCTTCGTAGAGATATCTTAGTACGGATCGATCTTTTTATAATCTCTAATA
>NC_057692.1:3439249-3444249 GCF_014466175.1 Vespula pensylvanica | reverse complement strand
CGATGTGCTAACGATTTCGAGAAGCGTTAATTATGTATATGGTATCGTAGGTGATCGATAAGGAAGATACTCTAGGCGTCCACTCGACTAAAGCTCCATCTGAAAATTTGAATAAACGAATGAAAATTTTCTAAAAGTTCATTTTCTCATTTATTGAAGAATAATATTCTTTAATAGAATTTAAATCGTAAAATACAGACACCATCTAAATATAACCGCGATATCTTTTTCGTTAATATTAAATATAGTCATTGAAATTTTTATTTATTTGACATTACGACAGTAACTTAAAAAGAAAAAAGAAAAAAAAAAAAAGATAAATAGGAAACGAAAATATAGTTACTCGAATTTTTTAATGGATATCTCAGATAATTGAAATATCGTTTAAATATCTTTTTCATCGATACTAAAATTGTCGATCAATTATTAACATTTTTATTTCTTTAATATTAACATAGGAATTTAAAAGGAAGAAGAAATAAAATACAATATGATTATCGGAATTTTATTAACGTTATCGTTTCGACATCTTTTTCGTTAATAGTAATCAAATTATCGACTTGTTTATAAATTTGATTATTATAATATTTTATTTATTTATGATACTACGATTTATATAGTGAAAATGAAAAAGGAGGAAAAGTAACACTCAAGCTTTTAGTTTACACTTCGTCTTCTTCTTTTTCTTCTTTTTTTCTTCTCTTCTTTTATAATTATAAATCTTCATATTTTATGGTTCGGTAATAAAATTGTTAATTAACTCGATATCGAAACATAAACCTATTCCTCTAAGTGAAAAACTTGTTATTATCCACAAGACATATCTTTCGTATGGAGTATGCGTTTCTCCCTTTCTACAAGGACGCGTGTTTTTCGAGGTTCGATGCAAAATACACACGGTCCTTGAACTTTTCTTCGCAATTAAGAAGTCGCAACGGGAAGTTAATTATGTCGGTTTACACGAAGCGTAAAGTTTCTTCGTCGAACGCGGCGCCGCGCCTCTCGCCGTGTTAGCGCGCCAACGAGAGGGATAAAAGGGACGAGTAAAGGGAGAAGGGAAAGGGACTGAAGAAAGATTTAGCGGGGACTAAGGGAAAAAGTAGATGAAGAAGAAGAAGAAGAAGAAAAAAAGAGGAAGAGAAAGAAAGAGGGTAAGAAACGACACATAACTCGCGTTCCGAGCTAAGCCGATCGACGATCCTTCAAAAACTTTCTCTTTCGTTTCTATTCTTTTCTTTTCATTCCTTTTATTTTTTTTCTCTCTTCTCTTTTTATTTGTTTTCGTCAATAGTAGCTTTGTAAAATCGGTTGGCTTTGATAGTTTCTTCTAAATCTTTTTTCTCGCTTCTAATTGTTTTCCCTCTTTTTTTTTTTTTTTTTTTTTTTCTTTGACACTTGCATATAATTAATATTATGCGATATAATTATTTAAGCGTGCGTGTATACATATTTATCTATGCAATATTTTACTCATAACATTGATTAGAAAACCATAGTACTGTTTTCTTTTCTCTCTTTTTTTATTATATTATATTAATTTGGTTAGTTTCTCTTATATCTTAATTTATGTTAAGTTTTGAATTTTTTAACCTTGAGGGATAATATCCGTAAGATGACATTTTATAATAAATATATAAATCACGTTTGACGATATATTATAGATGAACGGAAAGGTATTTTATAGGTATTATCTATTTGGAGAAAAATCGAAAAGATAGAAATAACTCTTTCGTATGCAATATTATTGCCATTCGTTACACACACGCGCGCACGCACACATGCACACACACACACACACGCGCGCGCGCACACACACAAATATATACGTTATCATCCTTCCCGTGATTTCCCTTGGAAAGGAAGTACGGTCAACAGGTGCGCGTCCTCTCTTCGGAGGACGCGCTGGATGTATTTTTATCGTATCGTAGAATTCGATAGAAGAGGGGTCACTCCTCGAACTCCGATCGATCGATTCGAGTACACAAGGATCGTCCTCGTTAGGCGCCAATTTTGAATGTAGCCAATGAACGATGAATCGATATATTCGTGCAAAATGAGCACGAAATCGAACGATTCCTAACGATTCGCGTTTCAACTATATAAAATATATATGCGTGCAAATATATATTGTATATATACGTATATATATATATTTGTCTATCTATATGTTTAAAGTGGGAGTAGGAGGAGGGATGGTTGGGGGAGGAAGGGTGATAGGGGATGAGAATTCTCACGTGGGAGTCGAAACGAACGGCACTTACGTTAATTAGGAAACGTTCTGACGCGAGCCTTCGCTTCGGTTTAACGAGTACGACGCGCAACGCCGTCGTACAGTCGACGTTTTCCGGATTTCGAACTTTCACCCTGTTCTAGTCTCGCTCTCCGTTTACCACCCCCTTTCTAGCTATCACCCCCGTAAGAGAGAACAAATTCCAACCGGTTAGATATCAACGTTCGTAGTGTTCGTAGAATACTAAAGCATTCTATTTTTCCCTTTTACGAGACTGCCAGTCTCGTTTTTAGAGTCATTCCAAAAGAGATATCTTCATCGTGGGGCACGCTCAAATTATTCATTTAACGTCGGGTCGCCTGGACGTATCTAGGTACACATACAATCCCGTTACGGAAATTTTTGATACGACGAATTATAACGTCGAGGGGAAAAGAAGGAAAGAAAAAGAAGAGAAATAAACGACGACGACAACGACAGGAAAAAAAGAAAAATGCTTGACGTCTGTCTTTTTCGGTTTTTCGCTTTTTTTTTTTCTTTCGTTTTGTTTCATTTTTTTTCTATTTCTTTTCTTTGAAATTTTGTTTGATATTTCGTACGCAGCTAGCTACATACGTGTATATCTACTGATACTTCACGTCGTAATTTATA
The DNA here is from genome assembly GCF_014466175.1 of Vespula pensylvanica. Taxonomy (NCBI): domain Eukaryota; kingdom Metazoa; phylum Arthropoda; class Insecta; order Hymenoptera; family Vespidae; genus Vespula; species Vespula pensylvanica. The sequence goes on along the minus strand of NC_057692.1, from coordinate 3,441,368 downwards.
TGGTTATTTTATTGCTTTATTTATTTATCCCTTTTTTCATTTTCATTTTTATTTTTATTTCGTTCGCGACTATTAGTTTGTATCCTTTTTTCTTTTTCTTTTTTTTTTTTTTATTATCATTATTATTATTTTATTTTATTTCTTTTTCTTTCTTTCTTTCTTTTTTTTTTTTTTTTTTTTTTTTTTTAATAATAAAAAGAAAAATATTCTCCGAATTTCGTGTCTCTCCTATCGCGAACACTGTCGCAACAAATCGAAATAATATTCCATGTCTAAAACGTAATATGCCGAATCGCGAACGAAACGTTAGACACATACTGGCTGGTTATAAATGTTTTATTTAAGTTACACAGTTAGCTAATTGTATTACGAAAGTATTTCTGAAATTTCTCGCGGCGTTTTCGGTTTGGCTAGCGCGCCGTCGTCGTCGTGGTAGCGACGTTAATTAGGAGTTCCGGCGCTGCTCTAGCTAGCTAGCTCTTTCTCTCTCTTTTTCTCTCTCTCTCTCTCTCTCTCTCTCTCTCTCTCTTTCTCCCTAATATCGCTGAAAATGAAATAATGCAGAGAACGACGTAGCTATCCGTATATTTTGCAACTTTCTACGTCGAGATCGATATTGGGGATCGTAGAGAAATTGCTAAACGCCATCGTCGAATATTAAATTATTATATATTCATAGAGGGAGAAAGAGAAAGAGAAAGAGGGAGAGAGAGAGAGAGAGAATGAAAAAGGGAGGGAGACGAGAGAAAAAGAGACGAGAAATACGATAACGAATTCTTTATTCCTTTTATTTTTTTATATCTTTTTTTTCTCGATGATCTTCGATTCGAGATAATAATTTTCGAAGATGAGAATCGATCTTTTCTTTTCTTCTTTTTTTTTTCTTTCTTTCTTTTTCTTTTTTCACGAATTTACTTTCAAAGATAAAAAGATAGAAATATAGAAAGAAAAAAAGGAGGGAAAGAAAGAAAGAAAAAAGAAAAAACAAAAGGGAAACTCTTTCACCGTACAAACACACGTAACTATGTAGCTTTTTGGCTTAATACGCGACATGGTCGACTATTATTCAGTTTTAGCGGTCATTCGACATTAGCGCTCGGTAAACAAAATGGCCGTCCCCTCTTTTCGAAGCATTTCCTCGTGTTCGTCCCCTCTCACCCGCGATCGATGAAAATGGTTGCCTAGCTGCGAGCAGAATTTTGTCGCGCGATATTCCGTCCGCTATTCTCTCTTCTCTTTTCTCTCCTCTCTCTTTTCCCCTCCTTACTCTCTTTCTCCACTTTCTTCACCCCTTTTATATAATAATAGAGAGTATAATTACGTCCTATCGATCATTACGTCTTTAAGTCTTCCGAAACCTTCTCGTCGACCCGTAAAATTAGATTCTCTTGGGTATCTTCGTAGGAAAACCTGGCATGCTAGTTTTCTCACCGAATATTTCGATAATATCGAATTAAACAAAAGACCGAAAGAAGAGAAAAAAATTGAAGGGAAGGAAAAGAAACGATGAAAATCGATATTGTCATATCGGATATAACGTATTGTTATATATGTTTTATATATATATATAAAAAACAATGTTTTATATTTTACATATCGGTCCATTATATTAGAATATGTTATATCAAATACTATGATAATTATCGTATTAAAAAGAAAAATATATATATATATATAGATAATAATCTCCTCTCCCGTTTCGATGAAATCAATAAAATTCGTCATAGAAAAGGAGGCAGTGGGGAGATGAGAGAAGAGGGTGAATTGGAAACATCGATCGCCCTCGGTAGGATCGTATCCTCGTCGCTGTTTCAACAATCCTCCCATCGATCATTAACGTCGAAACGAGCCATTCACCAAGCAGCACGCCGCCGGCCGAAACCGAATGGAAATATTAATACGCGTGCGTCTGCCGGAGCTAATTGTTTCTGCGGTCCGGCCGAAGTCGTAATAATGTAGCAATTTGAAGTCGCGGAGGGACGTTTGAAGTTTCGCACATCCGGAATACGGTAGGGTTCGACGGGTTGACGGGTTGGTGTGTGGAGGGTGAGAGGGGGAGAGAGCGCGCGAACGAACGAACGAACGAACGAACGAACGAACGAACGAACGAACGAACGAA
>NC_057692.1:3433864-3439149 GCF_014466175.1 Vespula pensylvanica | reverse complement strand
GAACGAACGAACGAGCGAGCGAGCGAACGAACGAACGAACGAACGAACGAGCGAAGGGTATTGGAGGAGGGTGAGGGGTGAAGAGGGTATGAGGGGGAGAGAAAAAGAGAGAAAGATATGTCCATCGTACGCGTTCGGCTTTGCGCATGCGCATACGACGATTTGACTCGTCGCCGCACGGCTGACCACTGCCCGTCAAGAACTACTTCTACGTTTTCCCCTCTTACCCCCACCCACCACCTCCTCCACCTCCTCCTCCTCCTCTTTCTCCCATCTACCCATCTATACAACCATATCACGACCCACCACGTTTCGCACACGTTTTGCTCGCCGTCCTCTGTTCTCTCTTTCTCTTTCTCTCTTTCTCTCTCTCTATCTCTCTCTCTCTCTAGCTAAAGTCTCCCTTTCTCTATCTTTCTCGCTATATCTCGATCTTTCTCTTTCTCTCTCTTTCTCTCTCCCGCACGGAGTTCGAGTTCGAACCTTCGAGGAAAAAGTTATGTCGCGACTGCCAAGCCGCGAATTTATTCCCGAGGAAATATGTGTAACTCGCCGGTATCGCTCGCGTTCTCTAATATTTCAGTTTTAATCCAGCCGTCCACTGTGCCACCTCCATCCGCGGCTTCACGCGCTTTTCGATCCGGGGATAATGCCCTCCCTCTCTTTCTTCTCCTTCTCCTCCTCGTCCTCTTTCTCGTCCTCGTACTCTTACTCCTCTTGTATGTTAGAAACGGACATGGAGGAAAACGTTGGAAAAAAGTATAAGAGGATCCTTCGAATGATTACACGAACGATATCATTTCTCTCTCTCTCTCTCTCTCTCTCTCTTTCTCTCTTTTTCTCTGTCTGTCTGTCCGTTCGTCCGTTCATCTGTCCATCCGTCTGTCTCTGTCTTTCTTTTACGTTGGTTGATGGTGCAAGTCGTAGAATGATATTCCTTCTTCTTGCAGTAGACGGTCCCACGGAAACAGGATTTATTGCTAATTCCAGAAATACAGATATACCTACTTTGACTCGTACATATACATCTATATATATGCATATGTATGTATATATATATACATGCAGTTAAGTCGTTTTCTTGTAGCGATGAAGAAAGAGCGTTCAAGAGATCGATCGAAACCGGAGGAGACAAAATAAAATCGGCTATGTCGACGATTTTATGTCCATCTTGTAGAAATCCCATTTTATTCGCAACCCTATGTCGTTTAGGATTTTCTGCTCGAAACGGAGGTGTATTTGGAAGAGGACTTCTTCGAGCTAAGATCGAAGATCGATGATATCTATATCTTTGAAGATTACCATAGAGAGAAAGAAAACGAGAAAAAGAAAGAGAGAGAGAGAGAAAGATAGGCGAAAACTTTGACGATAAAGTCGGCGATGATCGCCGATATGATTCACCTTTTTCTTATTCTTATTCTTCTAGATCTCGATCTCTGGCTAGATCTACTCGTTTGTTTACGATTGAAGAAACATAATGAAGCCTCTACCCGAGAACGTCTACGAACGTTCTCCTCGATGAGAAGAGGTGAGCTGCTTCTTCACAATGTGAGTTTCTCCGTCTCTCTTTATCTTACTACAGAGAGGGTGAAACGAGTAGAATGAAAGATAGATAGATAGATAGATAGATACATAGATAGATAGATAGATAGATAGATAGATAGATAGATAGATAGATAGATACATACGTACGTATATACATATACATGTATATACATGAATGTATGGTATGTGTATGCATATATTTATACATATATATATATATATATATATATATATATATATATATAATGGTATACGGGGCGAGAGAATTGGCGAGAGTAGGGAAGTAGAGGGTTAAAGAGAGACAGAGATAGAGAGAGATAGAGGAGAATGAGAGAGCGAGAGAGAGAGAGAGAAAGCTCCACTTCATCGACCGTGAGTTCGAAGCGCGGGGGTTGAAACGAAGAGGCACGAGTAGTATGGTGATGGAGGGGGTAAGGGGAATGTAGAGGGAGGAAGCAAAAAGGGAGGGAACGTGGGTGAGACACGCTATAGAGAAGAGGGGTAGCTCGGGGTCGGTCGTGGGGTCGAAGCGCGCCGCAGGACGCCATTTTCCTTGGAAATCGATCTTTCGAGGCAACGTTTCTCCTCTTCCATTTCTACCTAGCTTCGAGATCCCTTCCTTTTTCTTTCTTTCTTTCTTTCTTTCTTTCTTTCTTTCCCTTCTTCCTTCCTTCCTTCCTTCCTTCGTTCTTTCTTTCTTTCTTTCTTTCATAATTTTTTACTTACTACCTACCAAAGAAATTTCTCGTTTTGTTTGAACTCTTTCAATTTTTTTTCTTTTACTTTATTTTATTTTATTTATTTTTTTTTTTTTCATCAATTCGGTCGATATTATTACAGATTTATCGATTCGTCCTTTTACTATCAGAGGAAGATGATCGTTTCAATCCGGTTCGCGCTGCGAAGGGTGGTTAAAAGGGGGCGAGGTGGAGTGGGGTAGGTGAGGGAGGCCTTGATAAGGGGGATGGAAGGGTGGAAATGGTGGTAGCTCGATTACTAGCTCGGTACTAGCTCGCCGGCAGCCGTGCACCGTGTTCGCCCGCCAGTTTCTATCTGACAGCGTATTTTTGTGGAAGCTACGCTAGCCCGCTTTCGAACCCTTCCACCCCCTACGTCACTTTCCTTCCTTCCTTCCTTCCTTCCTTCCTTCCTTCCTTCCTTCGCCCTCTCGCCATTCTCCATTCTCCCTCCCTCTCTCTCTCTCTCTCTCTCTCTCTCTCTCTCTCTCTCTTTCTCTCTCTCTCTTCTCTTCTCTCCCCTTCTCTACTCCCACAACCCTCTTGTTATCCCACTGCTTTTCGCGTGACGTCAGCGCGCTGCGTCGACCAATCGCGACGAGGGTTGAATTATGGAGACAGAGACGATGACGACTAGCGAGAGAGAGAGAGAGAGAGAGAGAGAGAGAGAGAGAGAGAGAGAATCAGAGAGAGACAGAGAGAGAGAGAGAGAATCAGAGAGAGACAGAGAGAGAGAGAGACTGATGCAGGCCGGATTATGCTAGCCTGGACTCGGTACGACGGCCGAGCCCTCGATGATGACGAGGATGTAGAAGACTCTGTTCCATGACATTTTCCCCGATGCAGAAGAATCGTAAATTACGTTTTACGTTTTACGCGAAGCTACTAGTCCTAGCTTCATTCGCAAGTTACACTTGGGAAACTATTAACGGATGAAAATGTTCGTTTATTATTTCTATCTCCTTTTTTTTTCTTTCTTTCTTTTCTCCTATTAATTTCTTTCCTCTCTCTCTCTCTCTCTCTCTCTCTCTCTCCCCCATTTTTTTCTTTTTCTTTCTCTTTGCGATTCGTCAGAGATATGATAATCCGAAAAAAAAAGAAACGTGAGAAAAGAAAAGTTGAACACGATCGAGACGAGGAATCACGGAACAGAGTCACCTTTCACCGTCTTCGCCTCTCTGCTTTCACCGCTCGTGTATCTATCCCATATATGTGTATACGTGTGTGTATGTATGTCTATATGTATGTATGCCTCTACGTGCTTGATGGAGGATAAAAAAAAGAAAGAAAGAAAGAGAGAGAGAGAGAGAGAGAGAGAAAAAAGAGTAAGAAAGACGCCTGATAGTTAGACGCGTGCCGTTCTGTTACTTCGAAAGTCGCGTTGCTTCGCGAAAGGCACCATAACAGAACCAAACGCTATCATTCTTTTTTTTTCTTTTCTTTTTCTCTCTCTCTCTCTCTCCTGTTTCTTTTTTTTTTCTTTTTTTTTTTTTGTTCTTTTCTTTTCTTTTCTTTCTCATCGTGAACGGCCCTCTCACCAGCGTGTACATACAACTCCCTGTCCTTCCGGCGTGGGAGTGCGAGGCGTTTCTTCTTGCCTCTCTCGCGTGGCCTGTCTCTTCGACAAGCTGAGCACCCCTCTCTCCCCCTTATCAAACCCTTCTCATCCCTCCTCCTCACACCCCTCGTCCCTCCTACCCCTTCTCCTTTTCCCATTTCACTGGTACACAATGCACCTACACGCACACGTATGCACGCGTGCGAAGCGCCACGACTGAGAACGTTTCTCTACGAAGCCGTACTGCTGACGTCACTCTTTCTCGAAGACGCGCGAAATTCGTATCTCCTTTAAACGCGGTTTCTCAGGGACGATTACTCTTTTCTCTTCCTCTTTTCTCTTCTTTTTTCTTTTTTCTTTTCTTCTTCCTCCTTTTCTCTTTCTTTCTTTTCTTTTCTTTACTTTTATTTTGTCTTATTTCGTTTCGTGTTATTTTTTCTTTTCTTTCTTTTTTTTAAGTAGGTATTTAATTTTTTGTGAGAATACCCCTTCGGACGTAAATACTTTGGATGTTTTAATTGTAGATACGTGCTAATGTGTAAATTATGTTCGAACGTATATGAACATTTTATTATTTGATTATTCTCATTTTTATCATAAAGATCACGTATGTAATTAATCGCGCGTATGCACGCACGTACGTACACATGCACGCATATTGTTTCTATTGATTCGGTTATATCAATGAGAGAATTTATGTTCATTTACAAGTAACAAGGTACATTAATACACGTACGATACAATCGAAATAGTAATAAAGAAATAACGAATAATTATAAGAGGACGGTACTTGATTTTATCGTCTTTATTTATATCATTCGCAATGCTTATTTATTTAGCTTAACAAGATCGCAATCGTTGGTAATAATTAGAGAAGAGTTCACTGGTATGTTAAATATATACAAAAAAGGGTTTTTTTTATTTATTATATGAAAAAGAGAGAGAGAGAGAGAGAGAGAGAAAGAGAGAAAGAAATAATAAAAGAAGAGAGCGCATGTATCATTCATTATGAATACATTTTATTTTCCCTGATTACTGATATTGAAAATACAGATTATTTATATAAGAAATAATTGCAATATGGAATTAAATATAATTTGATATCATTTGGAATTTAGTCAATATTTTATACACACACACACACACATATATATATATATAAACGTATATAATATTAAACACATGTGAATATATATTCTATGATAGAGACTGTCCGTTTCGTTAGAAAATAACGCTTAGAAAGGATAATTCAATTGTTGAATAAATCAGTAACAGCCTATGTCCAATGGAAGAGAGCTAAGCCAAAGGAAGAAGAGCTACGTAGTTGCTTCGCTTTTCCGTTCTGCTGTTTTCCAGTTTTTGGCCAGTAGTCGTCCTCCGGAGACGAGCAAAAAGAGTAGGAAGAAGAGGAGGAGGAGGAGGAGGAGGAGGAGGAGGAGGAGGAG
>NC_057692.1:3429291-3433824 GCF_014466175.1 Vespula pensylvanica | reverse complement strand
GAGGAGGACGAACAGGAGGAGGAGGAGGAGTAGGAGTAGGAGTAGTAGAAGGATGAGGATGAGGATGAGGAGGAGGAGAAGGAGGAAAGAGAAAGAGGGTCGAAGGGTAGGAGACGAGGGGGATAGTGCGCTTGCAAGCGTAACCCGGTCAGAGCAAGGGGGTGGAAGGGTGTTTCGAGGAGAACGGATAGTCACCGAATCCTTCGGGGGTGTGTATCCGTGTGAACGCTTTACCAGCGTGTGTACTTTCAACGTTGCTGACGGTGACTAGGATAATGGTAGTGCTTTAGGTAGTAGTGGTAGTAGTTGTGACGTAGTAGTGGTGATAGAGATGGTGGTGGTGATGGTAGTGGTAGTGATAACGATAGTTGTGTTGGTGATATTGGTGTTGTCGATGGTAGCGATGGTAGTGAACGTACATTATCGCGAAGCTTTTTCTATGTCGGTGTTCTCGTGCTCACGTAAAGAGAGCTCGAATGTATTAGTAACTTCGATAATTCCCCCAGACCCTCGTTCCATTCGCCAGACTCGCGCGAGCACTCTACCGAACCTTTCACGTTCACGTGTATTTCTACAAAAAGCTAGGAGCGTAGATGTGAGAGCGCAGTGTGCCGAGTCGGTCGGTCCGCTTTAGGTGGGATGAGTTCGAAGCAACCTCGACGCGAGCGAGCTCAACACACCCACCTAATGTATATGTACTTTTAGATATATATATATGTATATATATATGTATGTATACCTATGTATGTATATAGGGAATGCTTGAGACGGGGTGCGCACGCGCAGACGATGAGTTGTGCTTGTGTTCGAGCTCGAACGTGTTCTACTCTCGTCTATCGAATAGGGGTGGCTCTAACTAACACACATATATATATATGTGTGTGTGCATGTATATATGTATGTTCACTTATACACGAAGGAAAGTACTAACAGAGTATATATATATATAGCTATATATATAGGTATACATATACTAGATGTACCAACTAATGTACGTGTGGATGTGTGTCTGTGAGAGAGAGACATGGACTAGCGTAGGAGACGATAGTACGATGAGGCAAGGAGAGAGCGAGGAGAGGGAAGGGAATAGGAACGAGGGGAAACTAACGGAACCAGAGGGAAGGGGGTGCTCGTAACTCGAGCGAAAGCCGAAATGGTGGGGATCCTGGCTCTCTCTTTCTCTCTCCCTTCCTCCCTCTGTTCTATCTCGATGCTGATGCTGATGCTGATGCTGATGCCGGTGTCCTCGTGCTACCGACTCCTGCTGCTTCTGCTGTTGCTGCCGTTCCTACTGCTGCTTTCCGACGATAGAACGAACGAATGAACGAATCAACGAACGAACGAACACCCGACGACTTATTAACGGGATGTAACATAACTACGCGTTTATGAACGTTCGAATAAATCTAGCATTCGTATGATACAACAACACAACGCCGCTCTTCATTCAAACTCTATGTAACGAGAGGACGATTGCTTCGATGATATAAAAGTCAATGAGGGTGCAATTACTTCTTCATTAAACGATTATTCTCGTCGTCTATGACATTTTCAGCGTGAATAAGTTTGATAATAGGTATAATATATATATATATGTGTATATATATATATATATATATATATATATATATATATACGGACGTATACACGGGTATATAGAAAGAGAATCGTTATCAGTATCTACGATACGTAGATAAGTACTTACGTATGCATACACAATACATACGTACGTACATACATTTAAGAATTGTATTAATTCATTGTTGGTAATATACATGTACATAGACATATATATATATATATACACGGACTAGGCCATTGATCGAGTTTCTCTCGACGAAGCGTACAACGTCGAGTTACTCCTCTTCATTCGATGTCTTCATTTTCTTCCCTCCTACTATTTTTCTATCTCTCTCTCTCTCTCTCTTTCCCTCTCTCTATCTTTCTATCTTTCTCTCTCTACGTTCTTTTACCTTCGCTCTGTACTCGTCTCTCCGGGGGTTGGAGAGAAGAAGGCCGCCTAGCTCGCGTTCACCCCTCGAGCGCATCGTTCGTGAGATCAGCCCGGCGAATCGAGAACCCGAGAGCTTCGCGGGACTGGTAGGGTAGGAATAAAAAAAAAGAAGAATAAAATAAAATAGAAAAAAGAGGAAAAGAAAAAGAAAAGATCTTGAAAGGGGAAAAAAGAAGGGGATGATGGCTTCATATTTTTCTATCTTTTCGTTACCGAATCTTTTTCCCGATTAGGAAGAATTTTCTACAATCGACAAATTTATTGATAAGATCTAGCCGAGTATAGATAAATATATGACTTTATATATTACTACAGAGAATTGTTGATGAGGGTCATTTAAATTTGATAAAATATACGTAACGTAGATTTCATAGAGAAATACATGCCTCATGAAGATAAACGTATACCAAGTAATTATAAATTTTCATTTCTAAACGCGAACACGTTTAAACGTTTATAACATTTTATCGTATACACGTATAACATTCCGTGTACCGACTACAAATTTTTTTTCGGGGCTGAACGGATGATGATCGAGGCGAGAGAGGGAAACAATAGAAATACATTTCGAAATATCAAACGAATTATCCTTTCGGGTCTAATTTTTAGACGAAAAAATATTATAATGTCATCTCGTAATCATACGTGGTATATACGTTAACATATAACATTCTTTTTTCGTAGCGGCTTAAAAATTTCCAATGCTAAAACAAAAGTAATAATTTCGTTATGACGTATGATTATATTTTGTGTTTGTTTATACTAGAGATCACTAGGTATTATCCTACGTCATATATATCGCGTTACGAAGTAGATAATTAACGTTTTGACGAACGCAGAGGGCTTTTGATATACCGTCTTAGAATTCGGTCAAGTACCTCTGTCAAAGTTTAATGCCTGAAGAAACTACGATAGGGGATACTTACTTCGTGGGAGGATGAGGAAACTGTAAGAGGGAGAGAGACAGAAACGGAGAGACAGAGAGGGAGAGAGAGAGGAAGAGAGAGGTAGAAGGGGAAGGGATTCCCCAGCCTACGATTAGGAAACTTTAGCGAAACTCCGTGGACTTTACGAACTCGTGGCAGTGGTTTGAGGTGAGGCGCCACGTGGAAAGCGTAAACACTCGGTACCGTCGATATATGCCGTCGAAGAGAGAAGCGATTTGAATCGATTCGACTCGAGATTCAAGGTCGTTCCAAAGATGAGAACTTACACTCTCTTTTCCATCCAAGTAAAATCCTATCAATCTTTCTTGCTCCTTCGTTTAGCGTTAACAACAACCCCTCCGCGAATATTCCCTTTAATCTCTTCGAATGTACGCGTTTGAGAAACGTAAAGAGGAAAATCGAAGAGAGCGAGAGAGAGAGAGAGAGAGAGAGAGTGGGAGAGAGATTGAAATTAGTGAGTTGATTTTATTCACGGCGAGTTTAAAATAAGAATTAAAAGCAATTTAGTCATTCGACTCTAGGATACATATTTATTAATTAATAAATTAAACGACTCGACATAACGTATTAAAATTTTACTTTTCTTTTTTCTTTTTTAATATAAGTATATATTAAAGATGTTTATTTCGGTATATATTTATTTAGCAGATGCAAAAGAGAGTAAAAGAGAAAGAGAATCGTAAGGTTACTTCTTTCGTAATACTTGTATATATATCTCGTATATGTCTCTTGTCAGTAACAGATCTTTCACTGTATATATGTATAGCATAATCTCTCTCAATATCTTACCTATATACATACATACATACATACATATATATATTACATGGTATGGAAGGGTAGAATGATTGAAAATTTCTTGAGTTTTCTATAATGCTACTTGAATGATATAGTTGTCAATATCATTCTAATCTTATTATGTGATAAATAATAATAATAATAATAATAATAATAATAATAATAATAATAATAATAATAATAATAATAATAATAATAATAACAATAATAATAATAATAATAATAATAATAACAACAACGATTGAACTCTGATTTCAAATAACTCAGATGTCAATATGACACGAATAGTTTTCGGCGAATCGGAATCAAGATGAAGAGTTGGAGAGGTCGCGATCGCGAAGTACCAGAGAGACAGGAAGGTGAAAGAAAGCGGACGAGGAGAACGCGTTCGAGGGGTCGATCGCGGGAGTATTTTTAGAGCTTAGAGAGGACGAACGAACGAACGAACGAACGAACGAACGAACGAACGAGTCTCTTTTTATTTTTTTATTCTTCTTCTTCTTCCTCTCTTCCTTTAATTCAGAGATAGATTCCATCGTGCGGAGAGAGATAGATAGAAAGAGAGAAAGAGAGAAAGAGAAAGAGAAAGAGAAAGAGAAAGAGAGAGAGAGAGAGTCCGTGGGTGGATGAAGCGGAAGAAGAGCGAAGCTCCGAGCGACGCGAGTTTCTATTCCCAGTTAGGGGGTTGAAAGGGGGTCGAATAGGGTGTGGATGTGGGTGTGGGTGTGGGTGTAGATGCGGGTGAGGGTGTAGGTGTGGGTGGAGATGGAGGTG
>NC_057692.1:3409291-3426791 GCF_014466175.1 Vespula pensylvanica | reverse complement strand
ACGTATCTACTCAGGGTACTTGGGCAACGCGTTGCTTACAAGGCTGCCTTCCTCCACCTCATCGTAAAGACCTTTTGCAACCCGGTTTTGTAACTCGATTCTTTATGGCGAATGTTTCGCGCACCCCGCACCCGCCCCACCCCCTACCCTCCGCCCTCTGCCCCTCGCCCGCCCCCATCTCTTTCTTGCCCTACTCGTTTTTTCTTCTTCTTCTTCTTCTTCTTCTTCTTCTTCTTCTTCTTCTGTTGTTTCTTTTTTACTACGCCATGACGATGACGTTGACGTTGACGCTGACGCTGACGTTGACATTGACGTTGACGTTGACGTTGACGTTGACGTTGACGACTACCACGAAGACGAAGATGTTACAATATTTTTTTTTCGATAAACTATACGACTTCCACGAAGAGAATATATCGTCGTAATCGTATGAACGGATGTCTGCAGTAATCGATTCGATATTTTCCAATTAATCTCGGAGTAATGCTTTTGCACCGATGAAATATTTCATAACGACTATCTTATACGGCGATGTTTTTTCTTTTTTTCTTTTTTAATCGTCCATAGAGACGCGCCTCGGAGAATACGTATGTAAGTACGGCGTATGTACCGATTCGAAGGGGGGTAAAATAGAGAATCTCGTATTCTCGCGATTACCGACGAGAAAAACGGATGGCAAATGTAATCGTTAGCTCCCCTCTCCTTTCTTCCCTCCCCCAAGCGCGATTGGTCGGACCAAGCCGAAATTCTATTTGTCGTTTAAAAACAAGGACGATGACGCGGAGAGGAGTATTAGTCGATGCTTGCGCCAATGCGCGTTGGCGCGCGCGCGTTTCATCCTAAAAAACGAATGAGGACGAACGAACGGATGGATGGACGGACGGACGGATGGACGGACGGACGGACGGACGAATGGACAAATGGATAGGGAGAGCGATTAAAATCGAATAAAATGATATTTCGGCCGACTCTTCGTAACTCGGACGATCGTAATCGAAGAAGAGGTTAAATGAAATATGTTGGAAAAGGGTACGTAATGGATTCCCCGGATTTACGTGCTTGGTATACGAATGACGAATTACGAAAATATTTGGTTCCTTTTAAAAACGCGACCTTCTACTTGACGACTACTACTCGCGGTTTACCTTATAGAAACTATTTCCAGGAATACTCGACGTATTTCCAGTGGCGACGTGGTCGCGATGCCACCGCGACAGGAATCCTCTTTCTCTGTTACATGTAGTATACCCACCCGTCCTATTCTTAGCGTTCATCGCGCGCATCGCGAGTAACGGGCTGGACGATGACGACGTATGCCAGCGAGAGAGCGAGCGAGAAAGAGAAGGACAGAAAGAGAGAGAGAGAGAGAGAGCGTGAGCGAAAGAAAAAGAAAGAAAAGGAGAAGACAAACAGAATGACGAGAGAGAGAGAGAGAGAGAGAGAGAGAGAGGGAGAGGGGGAGGGGGACAATGGTAAAAGGGATGAAAAGAAGAAGAGCGCATAGAGAGAAACACGAGGATGGAAATCCGACGACGTTGTAGTTAGTTTATCGGCTGCCGATAAAGCAGAGACTCCCGCCGATCCTTTTGGCTTACAAGAAGAAGAGAGCGTGAAACTGGCATTCTGGTTTCGTTGGTTAGGGGGAAGGGGGAGAGGGAGAGGCAGAGGCAGTAAGTTCGTCGTATCGCCGCGACGACGTTTAAAGTTTCGCGAGGCGCGCGGCGGGGTAGCCTTTGGCTCGTTCGCGCGCGTCGATGACGAAAGCGAGATACGTAAGATCCACGTACGTACGAACGTATTATATGTACGTATGTACGTGCGCGAACATAAGACGTTAAAATGAAAGCAAGCAAGCAAGCAAGCAAGCGAGCGAGCAAGCAAGTAAGCAAGCAAGCAAGCAAGCGAGCGAGCTAAGCAAGCAGCTTTGAAGGCCGCGGGAATTTTGTAAGCCAGTAACTCGCCTACGTCGAAATTTTGGTTGCCTTTACTCCGCGACATCGAGGACGAAAGATTTCCTTCGTTCTCGATGGAGAGGGGGAGGGAAGAAGAGAGGGAAAGAAAGAGAGAGGAAAGAGAGGAGAGAGACAAGGCAAAAGTCTCTCTTTCTAGGTCGACTTCTTACGAGTCTCTCTCAAAGACGAAACTCTTCCTTCCCGTTTCATCCATATCCTTGCAACGAAACGTTCTCTCTCTCTCTCTCTCTCTCTCTCTCTCTTTCTTTTTCTACTTTTCTCTCCGTTTTTTTCTTTTTTTTTTGCGTTTTATATCCCGAAATACAACTCGCTATTTTCTATTCGCACTCTACGGTAAATCGAAAATTTCGATGCTCGAGTATTTTCCTCCAGTTCTCCACTACGGATCGATCTAAGCTGCCGCTAAATATAATTATAGTCGGGCGGTAGGGTGGGAGGAGGAGGAGGAGGAGGAGGAGGAGGAGTGGGGGAAGGGAGAGAAGGCATTAAGTTTTCAAGCGGTATCGGTCTACTGCGAGCAAGAAGCCGGCTCCTAACCTCGTCGTCGTCGTCGTCGTCGTCGTCGTCGTTGTCTATTTGCGCGTTTCGATATTTCTCTCTCTTTCTCTCTCTCACTTTTCTCTTCTCTTAACTCTATGAATATATACATATGTCATTATTCGAATTTCAACTGTTATAACGATCAATCAATTATTATAAAATCATCGACGTTGAGAAGAATTAATTAAAATAAAATTCTCGATTTCTTCTCGTTACTACTTCCGTTCGATTTTATCGGGAGATTTTACGTTAGAGTTTATATCTGACGCGACAGAGATACAGACAGATAGATAGATAGACAGACAGACAGAGAGACAGAGAGAGAACGAGTATGTATGTGTGATAGCAAAGAGAATGAGAGAGAGAGAGAGAGAGAGAGAGAGAGAAGCGAACGGTATATAGGAGCTGTGATCGAAACGGGAGGTGAACGTAAAAGCGAGAGAGAGAGAGAGGAGAGGAGAGGGAGAGAGAAGCACGCATGCGAGGTCATCCCCTCTTTCTCTCTCTCTCTCCGTCTCTGTCCGTCTTTCTCTCTCTGTCTCTCTCTCTCTCTCTCTCTCTCTCTCTCTCTCTCTCTCTCTCTCTCTCTCTCTCGTACAAGAGTGAGAGAAGAGAGATCTATACCGCAAACAAAACCGTGGAACGGCGAGGAAAGCCGGGAATAGAAGGTAGCTGCAGTATCGGCGATACATCAGGATGTCGAAGAGGGAACCAATCGTTCCCTCTCTGGTGGAATTGGGTTCACGACACGCGTGTATGCATCCGAGAACGGAACTGGTTACCGACTGCGATTCGGTAAACGTGGAAAGTTCCCCAAAGAGGACCGTGGTAAGGCGCACAAGCTGTCTATCTCTCTCTCTCTCTCTTTGTTTCTCTTTTTATCTCGCTCTCTCCACCCTGATCCTATATCACGATGTTGCGTTGAGCGTTGTTACGGCGATTCCAGATTGCTAAGGGGATGAAAAACGAAATATATACATGCATAGATATACATAGAGGAAATAAAAAGAAAATTCTTAAGAGTTGTTTTGGAATTAGTTTCTTCTGATAAGATTAATTTATGAGAATGGAGAAGAATAAAATTGTATGTATGTAGTAAATGGTATTAGTTAGGATATGGCGTGTTGTTTTTGATCATTTTCTTTCGGTCGTAATCGTGCGTACGGAGGATCGTGTAGAGTAGTGGGGACCCCCCCGACGATGACGACGAAGACGTTGAGGATGATTGCGAGGACAGTCAGGACGAAGACGAAACTCGCGATCGACGTTAGAAAGAACGAAGAGTAAGAAAGATGGAAAGAAAGGAAGAGAAAGAGTCGAACGTGTGTGTATGTGTGTTACAGAAAGAGTGAGAGAGAAAGAGGTGGTGGAAAGGAGGGGAAGGGAAGGGAAAGAGGACAGCCTGCTCTCGCCCAGCCGGCTGTTCGAAGCAGCTGCTCGATACGCTTCCATCGTGCTGAAGCACACGCACGCACGATCCGGCAGACGAGTATATTATTCCATACGAGAAGCACGTTCAGAAATATTTATATATGATATTTATTTATATATATATATATATTGTGTATGTATATATATATATATATATGTATATAGGTATATATTATGCGCGTGTATATGTGCGTGTATAGTATATACGGACGTATATACACGTATTAATATATTATATATAATATATTTTGCGTATATTGCGTAGATGCGTAGGTATGAAGAAGAGGAGAAAAATGAATGACTCTCGAGGAAAAAAAGCACACGTACGCGTACTGATATACAGTCTCTTGGTAAAGATTTGTCCGAGTTTTAAAAACAAATAGAAAATATCCCGGAAAAAAGGAAGATTGTATCGCTGAAATTTCTTTATCAACGATTTGAAGGACTTTACTATCTTTACGTTTTATATTATTTATTATTTTTATTATTATTCAATATTTAAGCAATTTTTATTTTATTTTTTTTTCTTGTTTTACCATTCTCTTATAAAATCGTTCTTTTCCACGAATTTCTTTTTCACGGATCGAAGCTCGCGAAGACTTAACAATAAGGCAAAAGTCTCTTTTCGCGTTCGGCGTATATGTAATACGTAACGTGGCCATGTACTTACAATACATACATACATCATACATACATACACACACACACATATATATATATACACACACTACGTATCCAACAGTGTCTCCGTTCGAGACAAGGAAGTCCAATCGGATCGCGCTTTCCTGTTGCGTCACGCGTGCCAACGCATAACAGTACAACGTACGGTCTGTCAGTACGTGAGCAAACACTAGCTAGTACGTACTGTAAGTACATATATTTATATATACATATATACATACAAACATACATATATACGTATCTACTTATTTATGTACACGTATGAGTATTGGATGATATTATTATAATAAATCTGAAACTGAAAGTATTTGAGGACTGTGGATTTTTCTAAGTTCGAACAAATTCACGAATTCGATAATTTTATATATATATATATATATATATATATATATATATATATTTAATAACGTTCGTCAGTCTCCTATAAAAATTATTTTCTTTTTCCTCTATCATCCTTTCTCTAATACCACTCTTTCTCCTTCCTTCCCTTTTTTCTTTAAATCCACCTTTTTCTCTTCGTCCCATCGATCTTTCCTTACGACTTTGTTTTCACGTTCGAAAAAAAATCGATCCTACAAATTGTAACGGGTCAGCTCTTCTCCCGATCGCACAGTTCATTCAGCAACTACAATTTTATACGAAGTTAATAACTACAAACCATAGAGAGCGGTTTTGTAATTAAACCAAATATCATATCTCCGTTGGTACACGTTGGCAGGTCTTCGATAAATTTCTCCATATGCCGCCGGTAAGGTTGCGGGTTCATTGCTTTCGTAATAATTAATCGAATCGAGATTCGCTTTGTGTGTTGGTACGTGATCCCGATAATAAACTTTTACCGTGTGCCACCGAATGAATGTCAAAATCTGGTTATATGGCGATTACCGACTTCATTAATTCGAGGCACACGCCTTTTCATTCAAACGTATGTATGTATGTGTATACGTATGTATCTAGCCACGAATTAATGAAATTAATTATGCTATGATATGTAAATCAACGTGTCGATGACATGACTTTCGATTCTCGTGCATGTTATTCGCATGTTTCTTTTTCTTTTTCTTGTTTTTTCTCATATTCTTTTTTTTTTTTCATTTTCTATTTCTATTTCTCTTCTCTCATTTTGCTTACGATCGTTCATTTATTATAGTTCGTTTTTTTAAGTGAAATTTGAAATAAAAAAAAAAAAATATATATATATATACGCGCGCGCGCGTGTGTGTATTCGCGTCGCGAAATATATCGAATTATTTTCTATAAAATATAAATCGTTTGTATTTATTGAAATAAATTATTGATTTATTGACTTAAATAAAATGTAGTTATTAATTAATGATATTAAGTTTACATTTAATGAAAGTTGAGATGTGACGTAGTTAAAATATGTTCGAAATAAAAATATCGAAGGATAGTCAACAAAAAAAAATATACATACATATATATATATATGTAGATATATAATTTTTAACACAAATTATTATTTGGAACTTTAAAGTCGTGATCGTTGAGAATGTAGATGAGTTTTTTAAACTTTTGAAAAAAAGTTTACGTACCCCTACGTACACGCACATACATATATAAATATACATAGGTAGCAGTAATTAATATGTACGGTATCAGTAAGTACGGTACCAAGTACTTCAACGATATATATATATATATATATATATATATATATATATTTCTTTTTTTTTCGAAGAATTTATGCAAAACGAAGCATTCGTTTTCAAATATGTACCTACGAGTTGTGAAAACGTATTTATGTTGGCATTCGATCTCAGTTTCTCTTTTGTCAAAAGCAATCGACGAAAAAGTGTAATATTTAAATACATACATAGAGATCCATTATATATAATTAAAATGTATTTTATTCGATAGCGCGATGGATCGAGGGAAGATGAAAAAGGAAAATGTTCCTAGACGTATATTTCAAATAATGTACAAATCAAGATTCACTTTGATTTTAGAAAATGAAAATAAAAAAATATTCCTCGTATTTGCTATAGGCAAATAAATAATTTTTTACCGACGATCTATTTTTTCCAATTTTATACATAAAATCGATGTATCGATTCGGTACATATGTACGTAACAAAGAATTGTTTTCATCAAAATTTTTCTAAACTAACACTTGGAATAGTTCACTTTAATTTTCTCGATATAACATTTTCTCGCGTTAGTTAATGGTATACCAATAATAGTAATGAACGTATAGTAAGAAAATTACTCGAGAATTTTCTAATAAAGAAATATTTAAGTTAAGAATGGTAGTTGAATCGACTCACGTACGTGTTGTCATCATTCAAAATTCATTGTGATTATTTTCTCGATGAAAAAGAAACTTCTTCGTATTTGTTATGCTTTCATTCACGTTGAATAACTTTTTTTTTTTTTCTTTCTGTTTCTTTCATTTGGAATTATTCCATTAGAATCGATGTATTTCAGTAGATATATAGCAGTAGAACGTTCGTTTTCTATTCTCGCAAGGACGGAAGGTCCGCTAGAACGAAGTACAGTTTCACCCAGTTCGAGGATCACGTTGACCGACATATCCGATCGCATGGTACTGTAATGGCTCGAACGTGCGGCTTGCCGAGAGGGAGGCTACTTCGTTCTATCATCTTTATGGTATTCCTTGACCGTGCTCTCTCATCTCTTTTCTCTTCCTCTCTTTTTCTCTCTATTGGTCTTTCTCGTTCGTTTCGTCTGGTACTCTTCGCAAACTCGATGACCGAACGATTCGTATATACTGTTGAATGCATCTTACCGTTCTTTTCTATTTTCTTTTGCTTTTTTTCTTTCTTCTTTTTCTTTTTTTGTCTATTCTCTCTCTCTCTCTCTCTCTCTCTCTCTCTCTCTCTCTCTCTCTTTCTTTCTGTCTCTCTGTATGGAACGTGGGACGATCGCTTTTGCATTGATCCACTCTATTTCTGTTATTCTTTTCTTTATAAAGAAAACGTTTGTATCGATGCAAAAGTGTATTTTAACGTACACACACATATATATATATGTGTGTGTATATGTATATATTTAAATTACGTTTAGACACATTTTTACATAATTTTTACATATCGAATACGTATGTATATAAGATAAGAATGAATATTGTTACAAATTAAGAACGTTTAGATCGATCGATAAGAGAGTTTAACGAGAATAGATACGATTCAATTGAACCGGTATGATCACTGTTCAACAATTGCCCAACAAATACGTGTCTCGATAAAATTAAAAGTATATCACTTCTATTATTTCTTATTACTACTTGGAAATTCTCAAACTACCGAAAAAGTTTTGTCGAAACTTGATACACGTATATAATTCAGACATAGAACCGATCTATTCACCCCTCCACCCGAAAAACAAATATCTCGATAACAACAACATGAATCGATCGATTGACGATCGTCATTATATCGTTCGTAGAAAGAATTTCTACGAAAGCTTGTTCGAGTTGGCCAGTTCTCGTATATATCGTGAAAGATAACTCCTTCTTAGACGTTGTCTGGCTTCTTCGTAAGATCTCTTCTTCGAACAAGTCACGTGTACTTACTTACTTACGCGCATATACCAATAAGAGAGACAGCGAGAGATCTACGTAGATGCACGTACGTATGTACCTGTTGCTCGTTCCGTTGTTCCTCCGCCGCAGGCCGGTGTTGTGTTACGTGTACACTCTCTCTCTCTCTCTGTTTCCCTCTTTCCCTCTTTCCCCTTGGTATCTATCCGTCTCTATCTCAAACTCTATCTCTCTTTCCTTCTTCCTTCCGTCTGTCCATCCGTCCGTCCGTCCTTTTTCGTTCGTATACAAATACACGTGGACCACTATTCCAGATATAGATACTTGGTACATGAATCATTTGCTTCCTTCTCTATCTTTTTCTCCCTCTCCCTCTCTCTCGTTCTCTTCTCTTTCTCTCTCTCTCTTTTTTTTTCGTTCTTTTTCTTTCTCTCTTTCTCTCTCTGTTTCTTTTTTTAATTTTTTTCTTTCTTTTTTTTTCCGAATGACAAACGCGTTCAACTCTTTCGCTTGTTCTACGGATTAAACTCACCGTGTATAACTGTGTAACATTAAAGTTTGATGTCAGGACGTTTATATATATATATATTTTTTTTTTTCTTGTGTATTCTATACATTTTTTATTTAATCATTAATGTCCGTACATAATTTATCGCGTTATCTCATATCTCAATTTTCTTTTTTTCTTCTCTCTCTCTCTCTCTCTCTCTCTCTCTCTCTCTCTCTTTTTTCTCCCTCTTTTTTTTTCTTGTTTAAGTATATGTTTAGTGTAACTTAATTATACAGCACGAACAGTACTGTTCGGCTTTGATACGTATTTTCCATTTTTTCGACTTTAGTTCAGATCACGTATATAGGTATAGATTTTTTTTATTTCTAATGGAATACAATGCAACATGTGAACTACATATACATGCGAATTACAAACGTATGAGATCGATCTACATTGGTGTGCTCGCATCATATATGATGCATAGGACGAGTAAAGGATTAACAAACGTAATACTGTTCTTCATTCTTGTTTGTATCTGGACACCGTATCAAACTTTTTTTCTTAAATAATAACACCGATCTGTTGCACGAATAAGTGCAATTATACAAGTACGATATTTATTGTGACGAAATGACACTTGTATTGATATTTATAAATCAATCCGATATCATGTATATATATATATATATATATATATATATTTTACAAATTTATTTCAATCCCTAACTCGATCGTTGCGCGTATCTATCCGGCGCCAATGTTATTTCCAACGAGCTCAACATTTCTAAAATATCACTTACCGATAAATCAATCCAATAAATCGATCTAACGACATATTTGTTTGTGGAAGAAGTAAAAAAAAAGGAAAAGAAAACACGAGCGTGTGCGTGCGTGTATACGCTTTCGGCCCGACTTTGATCGAGACCACTCGAAGTCGAGTTAACTGGTATCACTGGGATAAGTCTCGGTTTCTCTTGAAGACGCATCCAAATAGCCGGATACCCGCTCGAAATGAATACTATTACGAATGAATGAGAAGTAGGAAGAAAGGGATGAGAAGAAGGAGAAGGAATAGGATGAGGAGGAGGGGAGGAGGAGGAGGATGAAGAAGAAGAAGAAGAAGAAGAAGAAGAAGAGGAACGACTCGGCCGACAAGTGGCGCCCCGTCGCTTCGTCCGACCCACAAAGTTTAGCATAAGACGGCACCAACGCACGACTACTTCTATCTCGCTCATTTACACAAGTCACTTATTCACTCACTCACTCATTCACTAACTCACTCACTCTCACTCTCACTCACTTTGCCTCGCGCGCTCGGCATTTTCCCTCTACGTCGAGACTTGGATCGAGTATTCCGGGGATGCCTCTTCCGGTACACACAAATGGTCTTATACATAGGCACAGACATAGATACGTACGTACATACGTACGTGCATAAATGCGTGCGTGCGTGCGTACATATATACATACACACACACACGTACATTTTGTATATACCTGCTGGTGCAGACACAGCTAGACCTATCTCTCTGTGTGTGTGTGCGAGACGACGTTACACGCTGTGGTAGCTCATGGAAACTGGCTTGGTGAAGGGAACTAGGGGGCCAGGGGAGGGGGAGAGGAAGGGGTGACTATAGGGGGGGGGCAGTAGAAAAGGGGTGAGAAGGCAGGGGTATGGATGCAGACAGAGAGCGGAGCAACAGGTTACCTAAAGCTCGAATGACACGCTTCAGGGATTTTCGCGGAACGACTGTGTTTTGAGTCTCGCACGATCGCCTGATGATAACCTCTGATGAGCTTGCGGGTAGCGCAAGCTTCGTGTGCCCTTCCCCCCGACCAACGATTCCTCAACTCCCGACGATGTGTTCGTGTCACGTAAACATATGCAAATATTTGAGAGCGAAAGATTTTTATGAACTAACTAATGGATCGATCGAGATTCCATCTTGACGAGAAATAGATGATGGAAGTTTGGATTAATATTCGTTTTGACGTTTGTTGCTCGTTGACGTTTGGTACAAAGTTTTTCAACGATTGACTAAGTAACTTTTAAGTTAATAACGAAATTGATGAGTCAGGTAAGTTAGAGTCTGATAAGTTAAATGCAAGTTTAGGATTCGCCTGTAAATGTGAATTAATTGGAAAGAAAATCAATTGTATATATATATATATATATATATATATATATATATATAAAATTGTAATTATGAAAATTGTTAAGTTTGTACGATGTAATCGTCGTTTTTAGGGTAGAGTAGAATAACGATATATATATATATATATATATATATATATATATATTCTTCTTCGAGAACATTTTTTCGAGTAATCTTACAATCCCCTGAAACTCAAAGTTTCAGTTCAAAAAAAGAAAAGAAGTAGCGAAGATCGTTAAAAACAAGAATAAGGGAAAGAAGAAAAAGAAAAAGAAGAAGGATGAGAAGGAAAAGGGATTCGTCGGGATCGACGAGAGGGTGTAAGAGGTTTACGGTTGAGGCACGTGTACGTCACGGAACAGCTGAGCTTTGTGCATTTACGTAGTCGAAACACACAGAGAGAACGGTGCTTCAATCTCTCTCTCTTTCTCTCTCTCTCTCTCTCTCTCTCTCTCTTTCTGTATGTGTGTACGAGACCAACGTTAAGGGGTGGTAGTGCATAGAGAGAGAGAGAGAGAGAGAGAGAGAGAGAATGAAGGGACGGGCAAACGACGAGTTGTTGGCTCTAGATGGGAAGGGAAGGGAAGGGAAGGGAAGGATGAATACGCGAATATGTGCCATGCGAGAGCTAGCGGGCGAGCGAAAGTGAAAACGGGGTTGGAGTCTCTCCTCTTCCTCCGTTATTCTCTCTCTTTCTCTCTCCCTTTCTCTCTCTCTCTCTCTCTCTCTCTCTCTCTATGTATATCTACCCATCTATCTGTCTCTCTCACTCTTCCATCACGGTATGCACGAAGCCGTGCACACAGCATCGATGCATTCGATTCGATGTATGTATGCGAGATAGATCGAGATTCGAGAGCGAGGTCGAGCACCGGTTTACTGGAATCTCCTACCCCTTTCTATCGTGCCACCCTCAACCCTCTCTGCCACGTATCACTCAGTTCCCGAACGTTCGGCGCTTCGTTCTCTCTCTCTCTCTCTCTCTCTCTCTCTCTCTCTCTCTCTCTCTCTCTCTCTTTCTATCTGGCTTTTCGTTCAACCGTATGAACGGATCGTTCGTGACGTGATTTTCGTCTGGTACCTTGGATCAGTCCGATGCTCCTCCTTCGTCGATCTCCTACGGAAGCGGAGATAAAGAGGAGAGGAAAAGGGAGATGGAGATGGAGATGGAGATGGAGATGGAGAAGGAGGAGGAGAAGGACGAGGAGAACGACGACGAAGAGGGAAACGGGTTGGAGAAGCGGATGAACCCTTGCCACTGATCGAGTTAGCCCCGTAACCTTGTCTATCTATTTTTATACCTCCATTTACCTGCCTTCGATGGGATGAATAGAACGTTGAACTCCGTCGACTTCCTCTTTCTCCTCTTATCTCTCTCTCTCTCTCTCTCTCTCCCCCTCGCTCTCTGATTTTATTTTACTTTTCATTCTTATTTTCGTCTCCTTTTCGTCGACACGGAACGAATAATCTCGACAACGTTCGCCACACTCGAAAAGTGGCCGGATAAGAGGGGGAACACCACGTCGTGGTCTAAACTTGTCCAGCGTTGAAAACTTGGCGAGAAACACCCTAGTGACCCCGTTGTTGGCAAGCCGAGTAACGCCCATCCCCTTTCGTCCTCCTTCTCCTCTTCTTCCTCTTCCTTTTCCTCGTCCTTCTCCACCTTCTCCTCCTCTTCATCCTCATCCTCATTCTCATCCTCATCCTTCTACTCAACGGCGCCTTCACCGACCCTCTCGAGGCCGTTGCGCATTAAGGCCGAATTTACAAAGGGTAGATATACTTGCTATCTCTCGTCTTCCATTCCGAAATCCCTCGCGCCTTTCCCTCTTACCTCCTTACCCTTCTCACTACTACGACTAACCACTAAACTCGACGGCCTCCCTTCGCCCTTTCTGCGACCCTCCCTTGTATTATCCTCTTCCCTCCCTCTCTTCCTCCTTCCCGTTCTACCGTGTACGTTTCTGACTGCAAAGCGGACACAAACACTCTCTCTCTCTTTCTCTCTCTCTTGCTCTCTCGTAGGGGAGCAACAGGTCCTCTCGAGGATGCACGCTGGCCCCGAGCGTTACCTTCAAAGTGGCTTCCGCATTTTTCCTATCACCATACATACATATATACATACATACATATATACATACATACATACATACATACATACATATAGATATATATATATATATTAGACACCTCCTCACCATCTCCTCCTCCTTCAAGGCTTTTCGATTTCGTAGCGATCGATCGGAACTGGGAGTCACTCTTCGACGTTCGTCTCTTGAGAATTTCCTTTCGACAATCTTTTTATTCTTTTTTCTTTCCTTTTTTTTTCTTTCTTTCTTTCTTTCTTTCTTTACACGATCGCGAGAATCAGACTCGAGACGATTTCTTTCTTTTTCTACTCTTCTTTTATTTATTTCTTTTTTTTTTATTGTCAAGCGTTTAAAGCGTTTTTAGATAAAATTGTATCTCCTAGATTCTCTATCGTTTCCTCGTCGTTTTCTGCTGTTATTTTTACATATTTTTAGATCGTCCCTATGGTTTTGTACTAATGGAAACAACTTTTCCGTAAATAATATCGAAATTTTGATTTACGGATTAGTCAAGAATTGTTTCGTAAAGATTGTAAAAATACCGCGACGCTTACCTTCGAATTAATTTCACATAGAAAAATTTTGCCAAATGAAGAGAAAAGAAAAAAAGAAAGGACCGAACAGAGAACAAGAAATAACAACAACAACAACAATAATAATAATGTAAATCGTTGCTCGACATCGAAACACAAAAGTCAAAATTGTAGCACGTTAGAATTTGTAATTTTTCGATCGACTTTCTTACGTGACAAATTTATTCGCCTTTTAAATAAGCTTTAATTAAAGCACGCTAAAAATATGGTCAAAGTCATTTCCGATATATCGTATGATCCAATATTATTGTACAAGTTTGCTCTATTTCATACGTACATACATATGTATATATCACATACACACACATAGTAGTTCGTTGATGTAACGCGATATCGAATACGTTCCCGATAACCTCGATGGGATTCGCAGGGCGGAAATTCGTTTGAAAAGTGGGTCAACGCGATGGACCGCGTGGAAAGTATAAATCTTGGTGTGGGCGGTGAGGAAACGGTGACCTTGCCACTTGAACTTGTCCCCTTCTCGATCGCTACACAACTTCGCCAGTCATTCTTCTCCCTCCACGTCGAGACAGATCGTCGTAACTCGAACCATAAAGTTTGAAGAAATAAAGGATTCTAGAGTGAGTGAGTGAGTGAGTGAGTGAGCGAGCGAGCGAGCAAGTGAGCGAGCGAGTGAATGAGTGAGCGAGCGAGCGAAAGAGGCATCAACCCGAACGAAGCTATTCCCGAAGGTTTACGATCTCGTCTGTTACACGAATCCTCCCTTTCTCCCTTCTTTTTATTTTGTTTTTGTACTTTTTTTTTGTTTTGTTTTTTTTCCCTCTCTCTCCCTATCTTCCTGTCTCTCTTTTTATTATTACTCTTTTTCTCCCATTGTCTCGTAAAATCGATCATCGATTCTGAACGACTTGGCTTCGTTCATACGATAAAATAAATCATAAAAATCATTTTTCAATTCGACAAATTCGATCTTTATAATCGTAATATATATATATATATATATATATATATATATATATACATATATCATGGTAATATAAAAAAGAGAGGAGAGAGGAAGAAGAGGAATCAGTTCGTCCATTCTCGTTTCGACAACGAGAACGAGACTTTTTAATTGAATTCCGAAATTACAATGAATTTATTTCGGTATTTTCAACAATTCTTAATTTTTTACTACCACAATTTCCGCGATTTTCAAAGGTGTACGTATTTACATTTAATATATGCATTACGTATATAATCCTTACGTTATGCGTTCGCACGTGTGCGTGTGCGTGTGTATGCGTCTGTTTAGAATATGTCGATAGAAAACGTTGATTTGAACGAAGTCGCGAATAGAGAGGCGAGAAACGAGACTCTCTCGTAACGGGAGGTTGAACACGTGGAGCAATATGAGGGCAGGTCAGTGATATCCAAGCGGAGTTTAAACGGTTGTTCGCCTCGGTGCAAACTCTCCTCGTTGGTCAGTGAGAGCTCTCGAACGACTTGCAAGTACGGGAACAAACAGACAACGGTCTTGCTTTGCTTTCCCTCTTTTATCTTTTTTTTTTTTTTTCGTTTTTCTTTTACTTTTTTTTTCAGGTTTAGGTTTCTTTCTTTCTTTGTTTCTTTCTTTCTTTTTGTTTTTATTTCTTTTTTCTCTCCCTCTCGTATGAAGAACGAAGAGATTATTTCTATTTTGAGGGTCGCTTTTTTTTGCAGAGTTTTTTATGAAAGTCAAACATTTCATTAACATGCATATGTATATATGTATATATATATATATATATGTGTTTATTTTTCTTTTTGTACGAATGTTTTTATCTTCATAGGATCTATTCAAATAATAATTATAAGAATCTGCGGTAACTCGATTAGGAAATTATTGTTATTGTTATTATTATTATTCTTGAAAGATTAGATTGAAATCATAATTTGTTTTGTAAAAATTGATCTTTTTAGAAATGTGATCGATAACAATCGGTATTATTGTTTTTATTGTTATTTTATGTAGAATAAAGAGTATGGATAAAATCGACGTAGAACTTTAGGATTTCAGTAAATAACTTTGAATCCTATGATGATTCTAACTTGGTCGTATGGAAAGGTGTAACAATGGCAGCTCGTGCCTTTCGCTAGCCAGTAGTTATTATGCGTAGGGTGAGTTTCAAAGACGGTGATCGTGAGCCAACAATCAGGGCTACGGGTAGTTAGCGGAGCTATTAGTCGTCGTTGCTGTGTGCCGCCCAGTAATCAACGCCCTGCCTTCCTAACGCCGAAGGACGGCGAAGTGTGCAACCGAGAGAGAGGGAGAGAAAGAGAGAGAGAGAGAGAGAGAGAGAGAGAGAGAGAGAGAGAGAGACAAACAGATAGATGGACAGAGATAGAAAATAGAGATAGAGAATAAAGATAGACAAACTATTTTATCCATTAGCCAAACCAGAGATGAGAAAAGTGGCAAAGTATTAAATAAAAAAAAAAAAAAAAGGAAGAAAGAAAGAAATAAGTAAGAAGGCGCAAACAAATAAGTAAAATGAACAAAAAAAAAAAAAGAAAAAAAAAATAGAGATACAGGGTGTGGCCCATTTTTGAAACTACCTGTATCTGTTTGTGATGAGCGGGAGAGATAGATAGGTGGGTAGAAATTATTAATAACAATAAAAAAATGTTTCAATGTTTTTTTCCAAAGTCTTTCTTACGATCCAGTTTCATATGGTGTATTTTCGAACATTTTGTTTTTTACGATATTATAGATTACAATGATAATTTGTGATTGCTATTGTTGGTCGTTGTTGTTGTTGTTGTTGTTGTTGTTGTTGTTGGTGTTATGAATAGTAAAGATATTTTAAATATACCTACGTAAACTAGAAGAAAAACAAATTTATCAGTCATCGATAAGATAGTTTTTCAATTCTCAAATTAATTCCACCACTCAAAGAAAGAAAGAAAGAAAGAAAGAAAGAAAGAAAGAAAGAAAGAAAAAAGGAATGAATGAAATAAAGATAAAAATAATATTCGTCCAATCGAATACATAAAAGTGTTCCTAATAACTTGTATAATTATACTAATTAACGAGATATTAGACAAGATCGTCCGATCGAAGCGTTCACGAGCGATACGAGAAATTCGAACGGGGAATGAGAGATAACAAATGCGATAGCATTCGGTGTCCTTCTTCAACGTTTATCGACCATAAACTGACTAGCGTACGATACTCTTGGGATGGCTAGACAACTATAATCGAATGGAGAGACACTCGTACGCTCGCTTAACGCGCGTGCTAAGTTTCCAACTATGCGACAAGGCGCGTGCCTTTACGATCTCTCTCTCTCTCTCTCTCTCTCTCTCTCTCTCTCTATCTCTATCTCTATCTCTTTTACACACATATACACGCGTGCATATACATACACACATATATACATGTATACCTATACACTGCATCGTATAAACTTAGCGAAACTTTCAAGGTCTTTCGACTACGAACGCAAATGCACATCTACGTATATGTGTACGTGAAAGAGAGAGAGAGAGAGAGAGAGAGAGAGAGAAAGACAGAGAGATGATAGTATTTCTCTCTCTCTCTCTTTCTCTCTCAAGCAAACATCGGGTTAACGGCCTGAAGCATTGACGACACGTTTTCCTTCCTTCCTTCCTTCCTTCCTTCCTTCCTTCCTTCCTTCAAAGATGGATTCGATCGACGGACTTGAGGACGCTTCGACTACAAGGCGCGACGACCTCGACTTTGGCAAGTCGAGCGATTATTTAATCGACCGTAACGCGTGCCACGTAATAATGCCGCACGCGGACTACAACGACGACGACAACGGCGACAACGACGACGACGGTGACGACGACGATGGTTATTTACGTCACATCGAAGAGTTTCACTTTCGTTTGACGCACGTGCGTCTCTTCTTATCGCATTCGCTTTCGCCTTCGCCTTCGTTCGTTTTGCCTGTTTGTTTGTTTGTTTGTTTTCATGCATATGTGTATGTACTTATTTAGTTACTTAGAATATACTTATTTTTCTACTTACGTACTTTCTTAGTTTTCCTTGTTCGACGATTCCATTTATCGTTTAAT
>NC_057692.1:3391791-3406791 GCF_014466175.1 Vespula pensylvanica | reverse complement strand
AGGTTTAATCGTAATGAAACTAATTACTTCGTAATAATTAAGTTAAGTCAAGTATCAATAAATACCAATCTGAATCTTTCGATATAAAAGCTTTTGAAGATAAATTACACGCACGCACGCACACGCACACACACATACACACACACACACACACATAAGTGTATCGTATGGATGAAAAAAAAGGAACAAAAAAAGAAACTAGAAAAAAAAAGAGTTGTGGACGATTTATTTGTCCATACGATACGTGACTCCGCAACAATTTTTATTCCTGACAAATTGTGTATCTTATGCAAATGATAGAAAAAGAAAAACGAAAACAAAAAAGAAGGCAATAAAAACAAAAAAAAAAAAAAAAACAAACAAGAGAAACAATGCATTTATGATGGGAATCGTATCCATTTGACGTATGAGGAAACACGAGCTTGATTCTCCGATGCATAAAGATACGAATTACGGATTGAAAATGATTGACGAATATCGTCTCGTCGTATTATCAAATAGCATTGCAAAGGACGTTGAGGGGAGAGAGGACGTGTTCAGAGTCAGTATCACGATCTCTTCTCCCACGCAAGAATAGCCGCGACATTGGCACACGTGCAGAGACCTATTTTTTCTCTCTCTCTCTCTCTCTCTCTCGCGCTCTCTCTCTTACCACATCTATTTTTCTTCTCTCTCTTTTTCCTCCGAGGAACGTATCGGTGTCGACCAAGTTGGTATTGGTGGTATTCTCGCGTACCGGTGACGAATCCACAGAGTATGTAGGGGGTCTCTCTCTCTCTCTCTCTCTCTCTCTCGCTCTCTCTTTATCTCTTTCTCTCTCTCACTCAGGCTCTTCCCATTCGTCGAGTTATGAATGGACTCGAACTATGCACCGTAAGACCATTAGCCGGCGGTACGATACACGCCGTTTTCGACGTTTGTGTACGCGCTCGTAATACGAGGGAAGTAAAGGTCGGCCGGTGTTGGTGTGAGAAAGAGAGCGAGAGCGAGAAAGAGCAAGAGAGGGAAAACCGAGGGACGCGGCAAGAATGAATGGCATACGCCACGTTAATAGCTCGCTCTCCCTTCAGGGTTATGCGAGGTCAGTTAACTCTCTCAAACACACAAACTGGCACGATGCCGTTACATACGCGTACAACTGAGAGTTGGCGTAAAGTCGCCGTCGTCTCAGTGAATATCACCTGTCTTTCTTTTCCTTTTTCTTTCCTCTTTTCTTTTCCTTTTCTTTTCTTTTCTTTTCTTTTCTTTTCTTTTCTTCTGTTCATTTTTTTCTTTTCCTTTTATTTGTATTTTTTTCCCTCTTCTTTCGCCTTTCTTATTTTTTTTCTCCTTTGGAAAAATCCAATGCCAATTCAAGCGACAAATCAATAATTTTTCTATATATACCTTTTATATATTTTAAATAGACTTTTTCAAGGACCATGAAAACTTTAGAGTATCACGAAAACGACGCGTTAACACTTTACTCACGATCTTTGCTAACAGCTTCCCCAACAGCGTTTCAGTAACGTTCGTAAAAGACGATCGTAGACGAGAAATACGGAACTTGCCAACGACGAAAACTAAACCCGACCTCGAACTTCACTTTGCTCCTACCTACGATATGTCTCTTCGATCATTTAGAAAATCTTCTAAATTATCATGGACGTTTCCATTCTTTCGGATAAGTTAGACCCACATATGTCTCTATGAAACGATCGCGTTATCTACGTGCGAATAATAATATCGACGATTTATCTACGACGTAGATATCATATCATATATAACACTGAAAATTCTCTCTGGGATATATGAAAAAAGAACAAAGAAAAAAAAAAAAAAGAAAGAAAAAATATACGCGAATATATTTCTAATAGTTGAAAAAGACGAAAGGATAAATATTATAATTATAAAGACGAAGGTATCGATCATATAATCGTTTATAGATCAAATCAAATTCTTCATCGATATTTCTATTCGAAGAAAATTGTTTATTTTCGATTGCCTGGATCGAAATCGAACGAAACGAATAGACTTATCTAGTTTATTTCCATAAAGATTAGCGATAAATAATTCTATTCTCATTGTATATTAACAAAGTACTCGTACCCTCGTAAACCATCGAGGGGAAGCTTAATAACTATGCAGAAGAACGGCACGCGCCGTACTTAATTGCCCCCTTCTCGCTTGCTCGCGCCAGCTTGGTTGACGCTTACATAAATAGTTCGGTCGACAGCGTGCTATCGTAAAAGAGGAGGTTGATGAGGATGAGAAAAGGTAAAGTGTATGTATGTGTAAAGTTGAGAAGTAGGAGAAAGAGAGAGAGAGAGAGAGAGAGAGAGACAAAGTAAAGAGAGAAGATATCGTCCACGTCCTATACGCATATAAACGTATATAGTTATACATACACTTCTGTATATATACGGTAAAGTCGCACATATACATACAAGTAAGACCATGCAGACAGGAGTCAGACATACAGGAGAAGCATTAGTCACGTAAAGAGAGGCTGCTCGACGTTACTCCGTGAGTAGCAAGCACGGTGGCAGTTGGTGACAGGTTATTAGTCTGCCGTAGATTTGCTCGTGAGAATAATAGCCTAGGTGTGACATTGCCCTACTGTTAGACTCGTGCCAGGGAATCGTCTTCCATCTCTCTCTCTCTCTCTCTCTCTCTCTCTCTCTCTCTCTCTCTCTCTCTCTCTCTCTCTCTCTCTCTCTCTCTCTTTGCTATCACATATATACACATGCATATAAATATATGCATACGTACATACATGCATGCATATATATGTGTGTGTGTATATATATATATATATATAAAGTACGTACACGTACACTAGCATATATTTGTTGTCCCTCTTGATTCTCTTGGCTCGAGTCGTTTGAAAGCGTCGGTGGTAAGCAACGTTATTGTCGTAATCTAGGTCTAGGCGCCGCCATTGGTGGCTTGTCCTTTACAGGTGTCGTGTACCTATTGTTCCTCAATGAAATCTCGGTTTTCTCAGTCACGGAGCGATTCGGTCGAGCGCTCGGCTAAAAGCACAGCTGGAAAGAGAAGAAAAGAAGTAGGAGGAGGAGAAAGATCGACAAAATCTTTCCAGTTACGAATACCAAGTGTACTCGTTCCTTTTCTCCTTCTCTTATCCCTTCTTTTCTATCTTTGTCATTCTTACTCGTTACACATCTTTTTACGATATTTCGATCGTAAATCCGAATCAGATATTCCATTCAGAATATTATGACGTAACGAATGCGTTTGTCTTATAAAAAAAAGTCTCTAAATTATTCGACAATGCATATGTATTATTATTTAAGTGTAGAATATTTTTAACAAGAATATCGATAAATCAAACAGACGTACGCGCGCGTACACACACACACACACACACACACATTCAAGTGATAGATGACCAAATTTCAGACCTCAAGGCTCTCTAGGTATAAATATTTTTTTATTTCCTATCCCGGTACCACTTCAACGAGGAAAGAATGGACGTGATTTAGGGTATCGTTAATCGAGCGTGACTGATCGGGTGTTAAAGAGGCCTAGTCATCGAGTGGGGGTTGCATCTTCTTCTCGCTCACAGTTCGTCTTGTTTGTTGGCTGCCTTGAAAGAATTGGCACGCGCCCAACCGTTCCTGCATTATATGGAGGCTCTTGCCGGTAGGCGGTCCGTAAAGTATATGTATTACGTGTTTGGAAGAGGGGAACTGGTGTTGCACGAGGTCGACCGGAGTAGGTACTCCGTACTAAACAAATCCACGAGAAAGCTTTTGCTTTGCACGCTCTTGTATAGTAGTTGTATAGTATATATATATATATGTGCGTGTGTGTATGCGTGTATTCCTATAGAGGTATATTTGTCGCACGCGTACACATTTTCTCTCTCTCTCTCTCTCTCTTTCTCGTTCAGTCATACGTGTACACATGGTCGCGGCAGGTCCGCGTGTTGCTGCTTCCGTCGCGCTGATGTAATGGGTCTCGACGTTAGTGGTTGTGTCGGTGGTGATGTTGGTGGTGGTGGTTTGTCGGTCGGGTCAGGTTCACAGAAGCCATTCACACTTCGCACTACGGCATAAAGAAGCGCCAGGCGCCTAGAGGCAATAAAGTAGGTAGTAGGTACGGGTAGGGGAGAGGAACGGCACATCGGCGCGACGTGGAAAACGGTAGGGGGTTGCCTCTTTCCCCACTCTCTCTCTCTCTCTCTCTCTTTATCTATCTATCTCTCTCTCTCTCTTTCACTCGCTTACTCACTCTATGTATCTATCTATCTCTATCTCTCTTTCTTTGCAGTACCGTGGAGGATGAGAAGAGGGAAGGAGGACAGTGGGAATTTCAGGGTCGTAGGGAGATAATGCTTCTCTCTTTCTCTCTCTCTCTCTCTCTCTCTCTCTCTCTCTCTCTCTCTCTCTCTCTTTCTCTTTCTCTCTCTCTCTCTCGTTCTGCATGGCACTGAATGGAACGGATCGCGAGGCATGCTTCGTGTCGGTTTCCTAGGGCTACCCTATACTTAGAGGTCGATGAACTATCTCTCCGAAGAAGTTTCGACGATTTATTAACTCGATTGTTTCCCATTCTTTCCCATCGCCTCCGTTCCTTCCCACAGAAGAGAATGATATTTTTTAATTACGATGAGAAGCGAGAAGGAAAAGAGATAAGAAAAATTGGTTTCATACGCTCGTATCCTGACATAATACATATGTATATATACATATACATATAGAGTCTACGCGTTTATGCACTATTCGTAAGAATATAAGATATTTAATGATTAATTCGAAATCGATCGTCGAATACTCGCTTTACTTACATACTTACTTACTCACTCGCTTACTTACTTACTTACTTACTTACTTACTTACTTACTTACTTACTCGCTTACTTACCTTGAGAATAGTTTGAAAATGTTGAAGTCAAGATGGTATATCAGCTGACTGGTACCGTTTCTAAGATGCACTCATTCATCCCCGCTCCGATCTACCTACCCTTCCTTCATTCACACGTGGCCTCTCCTATTCGCCCATTGACGTGCCTCCGTTTTCCATCTTCCTCGCACTCTCTATATCTCCTTCTCTCTGTATGTGTCGGTCTCGCCACCGCAATCGCGTTATACCTCTGCCTCCATCACCGCCTCTCGTTCTCTCTCTCTCTCTCTCTCTGTCTCTCTCTATCTCTCTCTGTCTGTCTCTCTCTGTCTCTCTCCGACGCGCGTTCTCTCTTGGCCAAGTAATAGGACTACCACCAGCAAGAAGCACGGATATCCATGAGCTTCTCGACCCGTTTCCACCAACACCCCCTTCCTATCTCTCTCTCTCTCTCTCTCTCTCTCTCTCTCTCTCTCTTTCTCTCTCTAACACATTAACACCCTCTCTCCCCTCTTTCTCTTTCCATTCCAGCCGGCCAAGCGCGCACGGAATCCCTCGGGCTGTTGTGTTCTCTCCTTTGTTTATCGTTGCAAACGATGCGCTTGCCTTGCCAGCTCGTGGTAGAAAGAGAAAGAGTAACAGAGAAGGGGAGAGAGAGAATCAAACGAGAACACCACGAGAAAGACGAAGAAAGAAACGTTCGTATTATACATACATGCACGCACCCCCACAAACACGCTTTCAATACCAAAGAGAAACGTTTTAGAAATTTGAAAAAATGTAGAAAAGGAAAAAAGAGAAAAGAGAAAGGAAGACGGTTTTCGATGAAACAACAAAGTTACGTCTGTGTGTGTGTGTGTGTATCGTTCGCGGGGCGGTAACGGAGAAAGTGCATCTCCTTGCATTTTCTCGAAGACTTTCGTCCGCAAAAAGGGAAGAACTTTGTTAGAGTAGATCCTTGAGGTAAGCGTTTCGATGTCCAGGCACTCTGAAAAGGACCAAACGAGAAATGCTCGAAGGATGAACTAGAGAGAAAGAGAAAGAGAAAGAGAGATAGAGAAAGATAGATAGATAGATAGATAGATAGATAGATAGATAGAGAGAGAGAGAGAGAGAGAGAGAGAGAGAGAGAGAGAGAGAGAGAAGGAAGAGGGTCAGTGGCAATTAAGTGTGAGAGAGTGAGCCTGAAAGATTTCAGGCGTTCCCTACTTGCTACGGGTTCTACGTTCACTGGGTCAAGTTCAACTCGACCGAGAAGGGGAAAGAGACAGAGGGGAATGTGAAAGAGAAAGAGAGAAAGAGAGATAGAGAGATAGAGAGAGAGAGAGAGAGAAAGAGAGAGATAGAAGATTCTACAGGAGGAGGCATAGGACACGAGAGAGAAAGAGAGATGGAGAGTAGGAAAGAAGAGAGATGGAAGTAACGCCGAAGCCTCTCCTGCTCCATTCCCAAGCACCGATCGATGCTTCACCGAGATAACAGGTAGGTACGAGAGCTCGCTTCAGTCGGCTTACGAACTTTCGAACGTCGATTTAAACTTCCCCCTCATCTTCCTCCATTTCCAGCTTCTCCTCCTCCTCCTCCTCCTCCTCCTCCTCTTTCTTCTCTTTCTCCTTCTCCTTATCTACCTACCGAACGCGTTATATTCAAGAATATAGGTAAAGCTTGTTCCATTCGAGATAAACAAAACGAGAGGGGTCCATGACGTGATTCTCTTTCTATCTTTGTCTATTATCTCTCTCTCTCTCTTTATCTTTGTCTTTTTTTCTGTCTATCTCTGTCTCTGCGTCCCTGTCTCTTTTTCCATACTTTGTTTTACACGCAATCGAGAGATTTATTTCACCTTACTGGCAAAAATCCACTCGAGTACATTCTATTTCCTCCTCCGCGTTATCGAGATAACTTCGGAGCTCGCGACTCTCGAGAGCCGCCGCGCATTAATCTCGCAGGGGAGTCGCGTGCATGCGTGGACGCACGTGCTCCTGCTCGACGGCACGAACGAAAAAGAACGGATGCAAGCCAGACGTAACTCGAGAGAAAGGGAGAGAGAGAGAGAGAGAAAGAGAGAGAAAGAGAGAGAGAGAGAGAGAGAGAGAGAGAGAGGTGAAACCACTCGTTCGATCCGCCGTTCCGTTTTTCACTGGGTCAAGTTTACGAGAGTACGTTGGTATATATGTATATGTAGGTACAATATATATGTATCTATGTATGTATGTATATACGTATGTATGTACGACGACGTGAAGTGAGTGAGTTAAGGGAGAGAGAGAGAGAGAGAGAGAGAAAGAGGAAGAGAAGGGTGACGGATATAACGGATGGAGCATCGTGTGTACGATAAAGAAGGCTAACGCGAGTATTCTTGTCCTTCTCTCTCTCTCTCTCTCTCTCTCTCTCTCTCTCTCTCTCTCTGTTTCTCTTTCTAACCCTCCTCCTTCGTATATGCGTGTGCCAGTAAAAGGAGAACGAGGAACCGCTCTTGTGTTACTAATGAGCGATCGATGTCTTATTGAGATATCTCTGTCTCTTTTCTCTCTTTCTCTCTTTCTTTCTCTGTCTTTTTCTTTCTCTCTTTCTCTTTCTCTTTCTTCCTTGCACGTGACTAGCCGGTGTCTTGCCTCAAGAGGGTATTGCCCTCTCTATCGTATCGGCAGATCCTTCGATTCAGCGGTTTCACTTTTACCTTTTTGCTCCCTCCAAGATCTCGATCTTCTTGCTGTTCCTTCGATATCGTTGCCGCCGCCGCCGCATGGGATGAGTCACGATCGAATAATCCGCCTTTGGTGATTCACGGGAGAACGAGTATTCGATACATATATATATATATATATATATATACATATATGTATGTATATATGTATGTATATATGTGTCTATGTACGCGTGTGTGCGTATAGATATCACATAAGTATCAACTTCCGAGATACGATTGCTTGGTCAGTGTTACGACAGTTTGCTATACTTTATTGCCTTTCGAATGATTTGCCATTTCGCAAAAGGAAGGAAATCAAAAGTGAACAAAAAAGGGGGAAAAAGAAAGGAGAAATAAGTGGAGAAAGAAAAAAGAAAAAGAAAACAGAGATTTGTGCGAAGGTTTTTCTTTTTTTTTTCTCCTCTTTTTTCTTTTTTTTATTTCTTCTTTTTCCTATTTTCTTTCACTCAGGAACGAACGAACGAACGAACGAACGAACGAACGATCGATGTTGGTCCATCGGATGCTGTTACTGCTACACTGCTGCGTACGTTGCTCGTAAAACGTTCACGTTGAGCATATATATATATATATATATATATACATACATACATACATACACATACGTATATAGGTATCTACGTTGGGAAAAAATGAGAGAAAGAGAGAGAAAGAGAGAGAGAGAGAGAACGTACTTACGTAGATGTGTGCGTGAGCCTCCTGTTCGTGCAACCGTCGGACACGCGATCGTCGAAACTTTTGCTGTCCCGCAAATCGAGAGGTATGCAACAGCTGTTATCGTGTTACGGCTTTGCACGAGCCGCCCGTAACTTCATATCATTGTAGTGGTTGCTTGTGTAGGAACCGCTTCGTCGAGTGGGTCAAGTTCAGCGCGAGCTTATCATAACGTTTCCGCGTCGTTCCACTTCTCTCCCGCATCCGAACGACCCTCTTTCTCTCCCTCTCTCTTTCTCTCTCTGTCTCTCTCTGTTTCTGTTTTCTCTTCCTCTCGTTCCTTCGCGCAAAAGATTTGGAATAATCTAGTTACTTACGTCAGATCGTAGACAACAAGTGTATGTCATAAGAGTTAAACGCCCGGTTCGTGATCTCTTTATTCTTTTGCGATTGCAAATAATGTTTATCAAAAGTCGGACAAAATATATTTCTGAGAATTCGAAATGTAGACTATATTACGTGCGTATATGTATGTAAATGATATTATTTCTTAATCAGATATATGAAAGATCGCGTTGTTAGAATCGTGGATACGAGGATTTTGCACGAGTAAAGATATAACGGTGATAATCATTTGAGAATTGTATATAGTTAATGATTTGAAAGAGATCAAATATAACTCGTTATCTATACCAAATTGCGTAATACGTCGCTAATTTCTCTTTGCATAGAACATAAAATTAGATATCTCTAAATCGACGATGTTAAAAAATTCTGTTATTGCAACGATCGCTCGAAGATTTTACGGGAATAGAAAAAATGTGAAGGATCGTTCGGAAACTGTCTATAATTAATGACTCGAAACAAACCAATTATAATTTATTATCAATATCGCATTGCGTAATACATATCTCTCCTTTGCATAGAACATCTAAATTAGATATTTCTAAATCGGTGATTTACAGTAAAAACTGGTGTCGTTGCGATTATCGTTTGAACATTTTTTTTAAATAAAATAAAAATAACACGCGTAACACGTTAATAAAAATATTCAGATACGATTGATGATCCGGAAATTCGTAACTTGCTTATTAATATAAACTTATTTATGAGATAAATCGTCCTTCCGTAAAACATTCGCGAAATTTTATAACATATACGGCGATTCTTGCGGTTAATTAAAAAAAAAAAAAAAAAAAAAAAAAAGAAAAAAAAAGAAAAAAGAAAGAAAGAGAGAAAGAAAGAAAAAAAAGAAATCGAACATATTTTCTCAAGGGTATCGCGCCGAAAGCGAAGGTTCGGTTCGTAAACGTTTTGCGCGTGCGCATGGCGTGCTCTCGCGAGCACGGAGAAAGCAGATTACCATCGGTGAGTGATTTACGAGCTCGGCGCCTCCTCGCGAGGTCCCTTAACCCGTATGTGTGTGTTTACAGACCACATTCCTGGGAAGAGGATCGTGATGTGCCGGCAGCACGTGCTCTTGCGCCTCGTGCTGCTCGATTTGCTCGACAAACAGTGTGCACGAGATAGAGAGAGAGAGAGAGAGAGAGAGACAAGAGAGAGAGAAAGAGAGAGAGAGAGAGAGAGAATGGAACGAGAACAGGTGGGGTGGTCCCTCTCTCGCGTATGCGTTTCGCGTATAAACAACGTATGTACATATGTAGGTATATACTATTCGAGCTTTCTGTCCCAACCTCCCTCCCTTTGCTACCCCTCCACACTATTCCCATCGTATTCGAAGCTTACAGCGATTCTCATTGATAGTCGATGTGTAACGAGCAGCAGCCGGTATTTAATCCTTTCGAATAATACGTAGGTACGTAGAGATACATGCGTGCCTCCAGCTAGACAACACGGAACATAAATGTATATAGATGATTATCGTTGGACAAAGCGTTTTATTCGCGGGAATGATATCCATCTGACAATATTTTCTTTTCTTTTTTTTTTCTTTCTTTCCTTCTCTTCTTTCCTCCCCTTTTTTTTTTCTTTTTCCTTTGATCTTTTTTTCTTTGGATCTTTCCCATTTGATCTTTCGTAGGATAATTGATTCGATGTTTATGGATGTAATGGATAAGAATGTAAATGGTTTTACGGTGTCTTAATGGGGTTTATTTAAGAAATAGTAATTTACGTATTCTTTGAAAACATTTTATCATCGATCGGCCATTTTTTAGATAATTTTAGAAAGATTGCTTTATCGAATAGGAATATCGAATAGGGTCGATTGTACGAAAATGTTAAGATTATTTTTGAAAGACAATCGTTAGTATTATAATATAATATATATCATACATACATATATACATATCGAACGTAATTGAATACATA
The DNA here is from genome assembly GCF_014466175.1 of Vespula pensylvanica. Lineage (NCBI taxonomy): Eukaryota > Metazoa > Arthropoda > Insecta > Hymenoptera > Vespidae > Vespula > Vespula pensylvanica. The sequence continues at coordinate 3,396,249 of NC_057692.1, read as the reverse complement.
TGTATCTCTTTGAAAATGAAAGTTTCCTAGTTCTATGAATTTTACTTAGATCTATAATACGTTATCAAATTTGATTACATCGTTTGAGAAAACATTTAATTGTTGGAGGCATCAAGCATGTTCTCTCTCTCTCTCTCTCTCTCTCTCTCTCTCTCCCTCTCTCTCTCTCTCTCTCTAACTTTCTCGTTATGTATTCTCGTTTATATGTGTTGTCTTATGTGTTCTCGTATTCCCAACCTGCCTCCCTCCCTCCCTCCTACCCTTCTTCGAGTGCAACAAGTGTGACGACTCCCGCGGAGGTGGGTGGTCGAACGAGCGACGAAAAAAAAGGGAGAGAGAGAGACAAAGACAGAGAGAGAGAGAGAGAGAGAGAGAGAGAAAGAGAAAGAAAGGTTGTGAAAGGGAAGAGAGATGCGAGGAGCGGCAGAAGAGAGAGAAAGGGAGTGAGAGACAGAGAGGAAGAGAGAGAGACTGAGTATAGCGATAGTAGGCAAGAGCAAGAGCAAGAGAGACAGAGAAAGAATGAGAGGAAGAGAGAAAGAGAGGTGTACCGAGTGGTTGGAAAGAGAAGGACAGAAAATAGGTCGACTTTTGTGTACCGTCGAGCTTTGCGGGTATCTCAACGACAGGACACACCTGCGTTGGCTTTCCCCTTCTCTTCTTCCCTTCCATTCTCTATATATCTGTCTATTTATCTCTCTCTCTCTCTTTCTCTTTCTCTCTCCCTTTCTCTCTGTCTCTCTCTTTTTACTTTGCGTTTACACGCAAGCACGAGCGTTTACGTTTTGTGTTTACGTACGAAATGAGGGAATATATATTATACGAAAATGTTCGAAATATCTATGTCCGTAATAAATATGTAAATGTAAATTTTACTAAATTTATATGAAATATGTGACAGACAGACGGACAGACATACATATGCCGTGTATATAATGCGTAATATATTTATATAAAATAGAATATAGATAGACTTTCGAAATGTTCTCTTATACATGGATGTATATATATATATATTTTTTTTTTTTCCGATTTTTCTCTTTTACATGTTATTACTGTTAAATATGATCATTACATACATACATATATATATATATATATATGTATGTATAATCATCATTACATTATTTATTTTATAGACATGTTCGCACGATTGCGTTATGGAAGGAAGGCTAATGTAAAATTTTGAAAACGAAAAAGAAAAAACTACCAAACACTCATTGTTTCTTTCAATATATACGTAAATATACATATACATATACATATACATATATATATGCACATATGCATATGTGTATATGAGCCCTGAATGTTGTCTCTCGTTGTTTTCAATGGTTCGTTGATAAACAGTGAGAGAGAGAGAGAGAGAGAGAGAGAGAGAGAGAGAGAGAGAGAGAGAGAGAGAGAGAGAGAGAGGACGACGAGTTGAACACTCGTTTCGTCGTTGGTGTAGCGATTTGCGATTTATTGTTGGCGGATTATGGAAGAAGACAAAAGGGAGAAATAGAAGAGAAGAGGTATAACGACTTAATTATGGATCTGCCAGAAGAGGAATCGCGTGAGGTAGCGAGCATTGCACAGAGATAAAGAGAAGGAGAGAAAAAGAACGAGATAGAAAAAGAGAGAGAAAGAGGACAAGAGAAAAAGAGAGAGAAAGAAAGAGAAAGAAAGAGAAAGAGAGAGAGAGAGAGAGAGAGAGAGAGAGAGAGAGAGAGAGAGAAAGACATGAAGTAAAGAGAGAAGGTAGAAGTCGCATAAAGAGAGTTGGAGTATCTTCCTCTCTCTCTCTCTCTTACTCTCTTTCTCTCAATGGTTTTAATGGGATTTATGAATGGATAACGAAGCCTACGACTCGCTTTTTTCGCGCGTGCACGCTCTTCTCTCATATTACGCACGTACAAACGATGGTGCGATGCGGCGCCTCTTGGCCCGTCCCACCCTTTTCCCTCCTCCTCCCCTCTCCCTATCCTCCCTCTACCCCGTCCAGCTTAGCGACGCTCTGCGCCGTCACAACGAGGCAAACATTATTGCAGCCGAGCCGTGAATTATGCGCCTCGCTCGTTCAGCTCATTTCAGACTCTTTTCCTTCTCGATTAAAGGGGAAGACGCCGACGACGATCGAGTCGTCTGCGTTTTGTTTATTAATCCTTTTAAAGGTCAATCTTCTTATTTTTTCTTCTTATTTTCCTTTTTTTCTTTTTTGTTACCCTTGTTTCTTTTTTTCTTTCGCGTGTAAATAAGAAATTATATAATTTGAAATTATATATGTATATATGTATGTATGTATGTATTATACTTGTATATTCTTTGTGCTAAACTATACTACAATCCATCTCAAACTTAAACTTAGGTATATATTATATTATGTTTCTATGCTATATTCATTCTTTCTCTCTCTCTCTCTCTCTCTCTCTCTCTCTCTCTCTCTCTCTCTCTTTCTATCACATAATATTATAGTATAGCTATATTCTAATGTATGTATATAAATATAATATATAATTTGTGTAATTTATATTACTATTAGTTACATGAGGATTGATATATATATATATATATATATATATATATATATATATATTATGAACATATATTATAGATGATTAATTGACATCTCCTTTTTGTTTTATATGAGTTAGTTGAATTATAAACGTAATGTTGTTCGTAAAGTCCAAATTAAGTATAATCACATACATACATGTGCCGAATATAAAGAATTTATCATATAGTAAAAGTTAAAATTGTAATCTTCGTTTCCATGTCATTGTAAAAACGATTATGGAGCATTTAGAGTACATGGATATTTCGATTTAACTATAGAGAGAATTGAAAACGATTTGATTATACCAACCAGCAAAAGATGTACATATATATACACATACGCATACAAATATATATATGTATATATATTTTACGTTAGTCCGATAAATCGAGAATTATCCCTTTATATTGGATTATACTTTGAACAAAAAGCAGAAAAAAGAATGACGACGATATTTACTTGTAGATCGAATTATATGAAAATGAAATGAAAACGATTTTGTATATTACATTCCGCCAAATAGATTGTTCTATTTTATTTTTTATTTTTTTCGTTTTTTATTTTAATCTTCAATCACAGGATATACAGGGTGTCTCAAAAGATTTAACCTATATTTCAGGATCGTATCATTCAGAACTACGGAACGAGATCTCGTAAAATAACTTTTTTTAATAGAAAACAATGGCTTTATAATGGTGCAGGATCTTTAATTTGATTCACCAGCTCTGTTTATCATATAAGAACTAAAACAATCCACTTAGCCTTTGGTAACTTTAATTGCTCCCGAATTGCTCACAAAGTAATCTAACTAGTGCGATTAGTTTTTATATCATTTAATTCTTTGAACGTGATTTCCTTTTTCTTTGTTTTTCTTTTTTTTACAACGTTCTTACGTCTTACGGGTTTGAGTGTGTAAAAGGAAAACGAAAGAATAGTTATTGTTGTCTATACATACATACATACATACATACATATATATATATATATATATATATATATATGTATATTGATGCAACGATACTGAACTAATAAATAAAAAAATAAATAAATAAATAAAATAAAATAAAATAAATAAAAAAATCGTGAAATATGCCACAACGGCAAATGATTATTATTGCCACCTCGGAGTTAAAGGATTAAAAAAAAAAAATAGGAACAGGCTATGCCATTTTTTACTTTCGTTTATTTTTTTAATTGTTTTTTTTTAATTGCCATTAAAAAATTGTTCTATCGCTGATAGATCCACATACTACATAAGAGGACTTTCGATTGGCGAAATAATCATCGATAATTTTAATGTGAGATATAGTCAGGGGAAAAAAATTAAACGAACAGTAGTATCGAAAGTAGCTATCAATGAAATTTGATTCTATCAATATTTACTACTGTTATAATACACATTCAAGTTTTATATATTATATGTTTATTACAGCGTAAACAGATAAATTATTTAGTAAATAACTAATTGAAATTCATTGATAACTATTGAATACTATCGTTATACGCATGCTTAAGCATTATTTATTATATATACTTGCATAGATTATTTAATAAACAAATAATTGAAATTCATTGATAATTAGTACGAACATCTGCGCAATAATTTCCCCCTTTATACTATTAAATATATTATTAAATAGTAAACGTAAATCCGATGATCTTTAAGCATTGTCATTTGCTATAGCAATGTCAGTTTATGTCTTTACTGTTTACATACATACATACATACATACATACATACAGATATATATATATATATATATATATATATATATATATATATATATATGTATGTACGTAGGTGGATCGTTTAAAAAGTGGAACGAGTCGATTCGTTCCAAGGTAAAACGTTTTTCCTCTCGATTCCTTAGCTCACCTTAGTCAGAACTTTTCCAGGAAGGAAAGGCGGAACGTGAATA
>NC_057692.1:3378839-3381691 GCF_014466175.1 Vespula pensylvanica | reverse complement strand
TCTCTCTCTCTCTCTCTCTCTCTCTCTCTCTCTCTCTCTCTCTTTTTTTCTTCTTTCAATCTATCTCTTTCTATCTCTCTCCTTCCCTCTTCACGCGAAAGGCGCGAAGAGAATGCGTTGTGAGGCCTTCGTGGTGGGGGAAATATGTGAAAGGAGACTTCGAAGAGAGAAAGACAGAGATAGAGAGAGAGAGAGAGAGAAAGAGAAAAATATAGAGAAAGAGAGAGAGAGAGAGAGAGCGAGGCCATGAAATAAAGAGAGATGTGTTTGTAGAGGAGGGAACGAGAGGGTAAATTTATCCGTCGGCAGCACTGAACGAAGTTCTCTCTGCGGCATGGCGTTTTCCGCCACCGCGATTTTGCTCTTTCCATGCTCCTTCGCCGTTACGCGAAATTTTTCTTCGCTGTTTGCTTCCGCCTTCGGGCCAACATTCGTGATCTTCGATGGAATCGTTTTCAAAGAGAAATTTATCGCCTTTTACCGGCTATCAAATAAAAATATATACACGTACTGGGAGCCCCAAAAGATTTGAACTCGTTAACGCTTCTCGATTATATCGATGTGATATCGTATCTAGAATAATTTTTTCTTTTTTTATTTGGAAGCAATTTGAGAGTAATTAAAGTTATCAAAGGTTAAGTAGATCGTTTTATATTTTGTATGATAAAAAGTACCGAAAAGAAATCAACTCGAAGATCTCGTAGCTTCGTAAGGTTATTGAGTTTCTATTAAAAAGTTGCTTCACGAATTAAACTGACTTTGACGCGCACACACACACACACGCACACGTAATAAATAATGTAAAATCGTCAGAGTCGTTATTCGATATTAATAGAAAAAAAGACAATATGATTTTTTTCCTTTCTCTTTTTGTTTTCATTTATTTATTTTTTCTTTTTTCATAGTAAAAAGCTACAAATAAATACAAAAATTGTATAAATCGTTGTCACGTATTTCTCATCGTATAAACAACGTATATACGTTGAAATGAATTTCTGTAAACACTTTTTAATGTAGCTTGGAGGTTCTCTAATGCATTACAGGTAAAATGATTTTTCCCTCTTAATGGTACGGTACTTGTAATTTTATGAAAAATACATACGCGAACACGCGCGCAACAAATTTGATCTTTTAAATAAAAATTACAAATCATTCGGATTTTATACATTCGACATTTTTACGTTTCGAAAGGTATCATTTGTTATTTATATTTTGACTTCTGCTATCTTTTTTAAAAGAAAACGATAAGTAGATACATTTAATCGAACGAAATCGATCTATGATTATCTCATTGATAAGACCTTAACGATAGGAGTATCTCAAAGAAGTATCTTATTTAGAAATTCATCGTAAACAATCGATCGAAATATTATTCTACCTCGTGATAGTATTTTTGCACGACTTAACAAAAAAAAAAGAAAAGAAAAGGAGAAATAAAAAATATCGTGCGACTATTTCGGCGGGAAATTCATGAAAGCGATGAAAAATCCTATAGAAAAAAATTTCTTAAAAATAATCAAGAATTTGACCTTAGCAACATCCACGTTGCTAAGATCAAGACGAGTAGAGGTATAGATCTAAAAGCCGAACGAGAGAGAGGCTACGTGACGCTTAGGCATCGTCGAAACACACGTTCGCTTGGTTACGCGCGCACGCCGGAGGGATTTACCGTTAGTTACTTCGAAAACTTAGAGCGCGAGTAGAGTACTCGATAGAAGGAGAAAGAAGAAGAAGAAGAAGAAGGAGCAGAAGAAGAAGAAGAAGAAGAAGAAGCATAAGAAGAAGAAGAAGAAGAAGAAGAAGGGTGGAAGGAAAGGAAGATGACGAAAAGAAAGAAGAGAAGAAGCGAATGCTGGAATGAAAGGGAGAGAAGTGGGATGAGGAGAATGAAGAAGAGGAGGAGGAGGAGGAGGAGGAGGAGGAGGTTGAGGAACGGGAGAGATAGTTCGGGGGATAGAGGGAGAGGAGAGGGAGGGAGAAGGATTGTCGAGTGGCTCGAACGGAGGAAGGGGAAAAATAGAGACAAGAAAGGCGCAATGATCGTTCGTCCGAGAAGGAGGATGGGGCGGATGACGAGGAGATGGAGAGAGGAGAGAGAGGAGAGGGACTCTATAACGAGACAAGGTTGGGAGGTCATCGGTACGTTGGGTAGACCGAGACAGGAGAGACTGGCATCGGGCCATGAGAAAGAAGGCTCTCCCGTTCGCACGACAGAGACGGGAGATACGCGTGCGACCAAAGTGGAGAAGGAGAAGGAGGAACGCGCGAGTCCCCCACGCGTACGTGTGTATATGTATATGTATGAAGGAGAGATAGAAAGGGGGAGAGAGAGAGAAAAGAGGGGCTGGAGGGAAGATAAGAGGGAAGGAGGGAGCAGTGAGAAGCAAAAGGAGCAAGACGATGGTGGCTCGGTTGGCTGGCAGGCACTCTCTTGCCTCTACTTTATTCCCTCTCTCTTTCTCTCTCTCTTTTTTTCTTTCGCTCTTTCGCTCGTTCACTCCTATAACCAAGCGTTTGCATGACAAAGACAGAGGGAAAGGCTACGCCAAGCGAGTTCCACACCGAGCGAGCGAGCAAGCCACAGTCTACTCGGCTCGAAGAAGGACGCACGCTCACAGCAACGAAGACTCGAGGAAGATCGAGAGAACTGGTGGAGGAGAACGCGAGAGACGACTTGGATCCATCCTCTCTTCTACTACTACTACACTACTACTAGTACCATTACTATACAACTACTACTACTGCTATGATCTTCGTCACGTCGAACCATTTTTCGTGTCAATTGTCGGCAGCGCGTTCGAGGCTGCGATCGGCCGTGTGTCTCTTCTCTCGCACCCACGCCTCTCGTCGAG
>NC_057692.1:3371339-3373839 GCF_014466175.1 Vespula pensylvanica | reverse complement strand
AGGTTTATTTCTTCGTTTTTTTTTTCTTTTCGTTTGTTTGTTTATTTTTTTATTATTTTTCTTTACCTTTTTTTTTTTTTTGTCTTTTTTCATTCAAACGTAATTCGACAAAATTAACGAAAAAGAAAAAAGGGATCGTCGCGATTTTTTCTCGTTTGTTATCATTATTGTTATTGTCATTATTTTTATTTTTTTATTTTTGTTTATAACGCGTAAACTTCATTCTTAAAGTGCGAGAGAAAAATGTGTCGCGAATTCGTCTCGTACGAAAGAAAAAGGAAAAGAAAATAAAGCGTCACGTAAGAAACGTTGTTGCGTGTCATATGAGAAGAAGTTTAGGGCAATTTGAAAAAAGAATTCGTGACTTTCTTCTTCTTATTCACTTGTTTGTATTTTCTCTTTTTTAATTTTTTAAAAGCAACGAATGTTTCTCACATCGTCCCAGTACAATGTTACGTATTACACAAAATCTCTCATATTTAATATTTGGAATAATGAGTTATTGTCACGTAACAAAAGTTCCATCTATCGTACAAACAGAAATTTAATCGTGTTAAATAACTTATCTCTAAATTGAATTCAGTTTTATTAACTTTAGGATTATTCGGATAGGTGCGAAATGCATAGAAAGCGTTATCGTTGATAACAGACGATCGGTATTGTAGGACTATGTCTTTCTATCGTTGATAGATAATACATTTATCTTGCGGTTTTATTCATTTTCATATGGATAGAAAAATAATTAAAAAAAACTCGTAGGTAGTACGAGAACGTACTTTTATTATGTTTAATACGAGTCGCGTATTAATGCGTTCGTTCTACGAACAGTACGAATAATGAAACTAAAGTAAACTTGAAAATTATATTATTCGATGCTATGGCATTTGTCTTTGGAATATTATGTGTCTGCAATTTTCGCCATAAAAAATAAAAAAAGAAAGAAAGTAAAAGAGAGACAGAAAGAGAAAAAAAATATATATATATATATGTATATACGGAGAGAGAGAGAGAGAGAGAAACTTTGAAATTAACGATAAAGATATCAGTTGGAATTAGAATTGTATATAAAATGTATATCTCGTTGTATCGTTATGCCGATGTTATACGTACGTACAGTAAGTATGCGTGGAAAGTTTAGTATTCTACTCGACGAATCATCGTACTACGTCGTTTCTAGTCTTCGTTATCGTTAGCCGTGCCTATCGATAATCTCGACGATAGTGATTCGTCCTCGATCGTAAAACGATGTCAAAGCTTTTAAAATTAATCTAATCGAATCGAATTTCATATTGATTTATCGAACAATACTTTTCCTTTCTTTCATTTTATATATTTTTTTTTTATCTTTTTCTTAACTTTTGTTTTTTTTTTCTTTCATTCTTTCTTCCCCTTTTGTTTTCGTGCACCAAATATCCGAATTATTTAATTGACGTTACTATTTTTCGCTAAATTAACGAATATTTTTCATACCAAAGTACCTTTCAAACTTTCAGAACGCCGGATTTTATTAACTTTTTAAATGATATGAACTGTACATGACGTTCCTGTTTCCTCCGGAAAGTTAATCAAATTTTATCAAATATAAAAAGGTAGATATTAATTATATAAATTTAATATTGTGTGACAAAAAAAAAAGAAAAGAAAAGAAAAGAAAAGAAAAGGAAAGGAAAAGAAAGGAAAGGAAAACTCAGAATTTAATACCAATAATCATAATTTAACACTGACAATCATTTTCATTGAATACGATGTTGATCGCTTGACGCAATAGTTACGAGCGAAAACTTGATTATTTATCGTTTGATATATCGAAATTACAAATTATAATAAATCATAAATATCCAATGTACAATATATATATATATATATATATATATATATATATATATATATAAAACGTCGATGGAAAATTCTTTCGTTTAAATTTCCCGCCAATAAAGATCAAAACTTGAAAGTATTGATCGTGACGCAACGGATATGACGAAAATTTCATTATTTATCGAAAGTAAATATAACAACAACAACAACAACAACAACAACAACAATAATAATACATTATAACGATAAAGTCGATCGGTATTTTTTTTTTTTCCTTTTGAAATTTCCCGCCAATAAGGATCGAATTGAAAACTTGTACTGATAATATCTGCGGTAAGAGGAATAAAGAAAGAAAAAAGCTTGTTTCTCGAGTTTTTCTTCGCACGTTAAATCGACTTACGTATTTACAACGTTTCATAAACGTTTGCAAAGTTTCGTCGTAGGCTTCTTTCGCAAGAAGCAAGAAGGAAGAACCGCGAAGTGCTATCGTCGTTCGTCGTTCGCTAGCGGTGCCAGAGGCGGGGGTTATCATGTAGGCCACGTGACGTCATATCGTGCTCTGCCGCCAACAAAATGGCCGCCGTTGTATCTCGGTAGCGGGTCAGAGCGGAACAGTAAAAATTTCCTTCTCGTAACTAACTAAGTAAGTAAGTAAGTAAGTAAGTAAGTAAGTAAGTAAGTAAGT
>NC_057692.1:3362202-3371239 GCF_014466175.1 Vespula pensylvanica | reverse complement strand
AAGTAAGTAAGTAAGTAAGTAAGTAAGTAAGTAAGTAAGCAAGCAAGCAAGCAAGTAAGTAAGTACGCATTGACGTACATACGTACGTAGGTACATATTTACGTACTGTGACTGTCGTCGTTTCGTCGATCAAATAAATCCAAACGACGTTTATATGTGAGTGAACAAGTGTTCGTTTACACTGACAATATCTAAAAAGCTAATTCGTTAACTCGAACTGATCGATTAAATATATTCACATAATGTACAATTCAATGGTCTCTTCTTTATTCGATTCTTTTTTTCTTTCTCTTTTACATTTCCTTATCTCTTTCCTAATTGTTTTTTTTTTTTTTTTATTTTTTTTTATTTTATTTTATTTAATGTTCGTTGCAAGACACAAAGAATTACGTTTACGTATTTAACATCAAATATTGTGAAAAATAGTAATTTCATAGATCAATATTGTAATTGTTATGTAATATTGCTTTCTCAAATTAACGCTACGACGAATCTCTTCGGAAGGGCTCAGAAATGAATGTTTTATGTTGGTGTGGCGCGTCGCAGCGTCGCGATCACGTGACCTTGACGCAACAGAGGTTTCAAACGATGATTTCTGACGCGTTAAAAAGTTTACCGTCGGGATCGAAAAACCACTGAGCGTTAGGAACCATCGATCCGTTAATCGACAAACGCACCGATATTTTTGACAAGCTAGAAGAGTTAATAGAGCTTTGATGTTGGAATTTTACGAGATTCCATCGTACCAAAGGTATTGTATATACGTATATGTGTGTATACATATACATATACATATATATATATATATATTTGTCTATATTTCCCTTCCACCCCTGCTCCCCGAAAGCTTTCTCTTCTCTCGCTTCTCCCTCGTGCTTTTGGCGGTCACGCGAATAGGCCATTTGCCGAGAATCACGAGCGACTTTTTGCGTTGACGGCCATCGTGTGTTGTTCTCTTTTTACAACGCAACGTACGAATTAAATAATACGAAAAGGAAAAAAGAAACAACAACGAAAAAGCAAAAAGAAAAAAAAAGAAAAGAAAAAGAACATGTCCGAACGTGTGCGAACGTCGACTAGTAAATCGTACCTCATTAAATTTTTTTCTTGTTTGCTCGTATAATTTGTCGTAATATAAATTCTATGTTAATAATAAATTTATGATGGAATATATAAGTATTAGTTCGTAGAATTTGTTTGTTTTCTTTTTAAAAAATCAGATGCGATTGATATCATTTCTTTGACTGATTTATATAATCGATAATAATCATATTTTGTTCTATATCCATATCTACAAATTTTTTAAATTGAATCAGATAGAATTGATATCGTTTCTTTGATTGATTTATATAGTTGATAATATTCATAATTTATATTATATTCCTACGTAGAAATTTTTTAATGAATCAGATACAATTGCCGTCTAATTTCTTTGATTAATTTATGCAATTGATAATATTCATATTTTATTCTATATTTCTTTGTATTTATATTCGTTTTAGAATATTTTATACATCTATTTTAAGTAGTTGCGTATTGAAATTATTATCAAAACATGTTAGATCAATATTCTTATATATATATATATATATATATATATATATATATATATATACACATAAAAATTGAAATCGCATAATCTTAAGATATCTTCTAAGTATCTAATTAATAACAAAAAATATTATTATCCCTGAAACATTATATTATTTGATAATCCTACTATTATACATTTTCGAATATTTTCTATTTTTGTTTCTTATCGATAGAAATCACATTTTATAATTTGTCCTCGATGAAAAATATTCAACACGTAATCGACTAAGTATTTTTTTACAAAAGTTAAATAGACCTAAAATTTTCAATGTTAATTTTCTATCAAATTAAACAAAAATATATATATATATATAAAATATATAGATACTAAAAGAAATTTATAGGGACGATAAAATTTTGGCAACTATTCCTTACGTACATAGTTGCGTAGTTCGTGGGATAATCGATCGGATCTCGAAATAGGAGCGGGAAATATTCTTTCCCTTTGATGCTCTTAGCGCGTACGGGATGAACATATCGATTTATCGAGACGGACACCACGGATTCTATGTAGTAACAGTAGAGCGAGACCGTCCAACGAGAATGGTATTAAGAAAATACGATCGATACAATTCTACTAGAGGAGAATCTATGGCCATGACGAAGAAAAAACAAACTTATAAAATTACCAAAATAATAATAATAATAATAGTAGTAGTAGTAGTAGTAATAATAATAATAATAATAATAATAATAATAATAATAATGCTAAAAGAAGGATACCTGTTTGATGCATTTGATGTGTCTTCGGAATCTGAAGGACAAACAACGCAATAATAATAATACCTTAAGGGACTGGACTACCCTTGGCGACCGTAAGAAAACACATACAAAACAATAATAATAATGATAATAATAAATATCTCAAGAAAATATCACAAAGTGAGCATAATAATAGAAATCATTATATATGTGTTATGTGAATTACAACATTTATAAGTACTTACATGGCACAATCATTATCTATATGTCATGTGAACAAAAAAAAAAATATTAATCCCAAATATCTGAAAACGCTACGCTTACGCATATATGCATCCACGCGAACGTGCACAAAAATAAGAAAAATAACATTTACATTATTTTAACATTAAAAAAGCAATAATAGTAGAGAAGAGTAAACGGCAGTAAAGGAACATGCGACTTGGTAAAGAAATAGTCTCACGATCAGTAAACCACAAAAACCACGCGTGTGATAAAAAATAAAGGAACGAAATAAAAAGAAGTAATAGTGGTAGTAGTGGTAGTAATAATAATAATAATAATAATAATAATAATAATAATAAAATAAATTAGAAGGACGAGTGCAATACGTAATAAAAAAAAATTACACGCCTTGTAATTTCTCTCTCTCTCTCTCTCTCTCTCTCTCTCTCTCTCCCTCTATCTGTCTCCTGTAATTAGATTAATGGATTATTGTGATCATTTGTTGGATCGAGAGCTATGTATATCGGATGGATAGTTAAAACATGGAGTGTCGGAGATTCGTTCGATTTTAAGAGCATCATTGGAGACTCGTTATCGATCTATCGAACGAGTGCCGCAGGCTATCGTCTTCGTCGTCGTCGTCGTCGGCGGCGTCACAGGCTACCGTCGTCGGACCTAACGGACAAGATGGTAAAAGCACTCTCCGCGACGTTCGCTGTCTGTACGTCCGTTTCTACGTTCGTTGGATAATACCAGAGTTCACCTAAATATAACCCCAAAGTAGAGAGAGAAAGAGTAAACGAGAGAAAGAGAAAAAGATAGATAGATAGATAGAGAGAGACAGAGAGAGAGAGAGAGAGAGAGAGAGAAAGAGAGAAAACGTCGAGAAACTATCGACTGTGCGTGTGACCGTCCACCTATGTAGGAGTGAACTCGAGAGGGCAAAAGAGAGAGAGAAAGATAGAGAAAAAGAGAAAGAGAGACAGAGAGAGAGAGAGATACAGAGACATAGAGACATAGAGAGAGAGAGAGAGAGAGAGAGAGAGAGAGAGAGAGAGAGAGAGAGAGAGAAAGAGGATGACAGGATGGAATAGCTTCGAACTCATAGCTATATACGTGTCCAGGCTGCGCAGGCAGCAGCTACAGCTGCGGACATCACCACGACGATGCATTATTTTGCACGTGGCTTAATACCTACGTATATCTCTAGCCAGATAGCAAGAGAAAAGCAGACTGACGCGGTTTGATGCTCGGCCACGACCCGTTCATTAAATCGGTTTTGGTTTATCGACGCGAATACCCATAGGGTCGTTGACCTTATTTACAATGAATTATATCCTATATTTTGTAATGTATTTGTCTAGTTTTCCTGTCTAAAAAAAAAAAGAAAGAAAGAAAAGGATATGAAAAGAAAAGAAAAACGGGAGAAATCTATAAATGAAAAAAAAAAATATATATATATATATATATGTACGTATGTACGTATGTATACGTCTTGAATAATTTCGAAGAGACGAACGACTAACGAAGAACGTCTGAAAGATTTCAACTCTTCAACGATTTCCACAGATATATTATATACATATCGTTTGACTTCGAAGTTCGATATTCCAGATCGTTGGAAATCAAGCGTTGGACATAAACGTATTAAGAAATAGTAGTATAAGATCGGAGAAGGTAGGAAGTATTCGATCGTATAAAGTGGAACGGATCGAAGGAAGGGAAGGACAAAGGAGAATAAATAAGCAAACTTACAAAAGAATAAACAAACGTCTCGATAAATAAAGGTAACCTTGGTAGGACCATGTTTCTCTTGATCTTTGACATTGCTGTTGATCTGGAATACAGTTTAAAGAAAAGCTAGCATAAAACAGATATACGACATACATATATGCGTGTGTGCATATAATGTATATACATACATATATATATATATATATATATATATATATATATATATCCGTAGTTGGTACATTCTCCCCTAATTCCACGATCCCGTAGGTGGATTTCGTTCGGCGTCGGGGCGTTCGAAAATTGGTATTGGCGTGGCCTGGAGCGGCAGCAGCCGCAGCACCAGCAGCAACAGCAGCAACAGCAGCGATAGTAGTACCAGCAGCGATGGAAGCACCAGTACCGGGAGTTTCTACTTGGAACGGCGGTACCGGGGGTATGGCAAGAGCGTAACTATAATGAAGGCAACCCCCGTTCGTCCCACAACACCCCTCGACATCGCCACTGCCATCCCTGCTGCCACCCGCCGCCTCGTTGGCCAACCGCCCCTTTCTCTCTCTATCTCTATCTGGCTCGCTCTCTCTCTCATTCTCTCTCACTCTCTCTCTCTCTCTCTCGCTCTCGCTCTCTCGTTCTCTTTCTCTCTCTCTCTCTCTCTCTCTCTCTCTCTCTCTATCTGGTTCTATCTCGTATCAGGTTATGCGCATGCGCGAGGGTCGAAGGGAAAAAAATCGGCCCGGCTAGGAGGATGGGAGAAACGGAGAAGGAGGATGAGAGGAGGATGGAGTGGGGTGGCCGTATCGATCGCGCTAACATCGGACTCCGTGCTGCTCGAGTCCGCTCGAATCCGCTCGAACCCGCTTCAACTCGCTTCTCTACTACATAGAAAATATACTTCTATACTTTTATAGTTATATCTATTCTCTATTCGATAGTTCCCATATACTACTATGTATGTTTGTCCGAACGTTTGTTATGAACGTCTCTAAAATATTATATATTTATATTCAAGTATATATAGTCTGTGTATATATGTATGTATGTATGTACGTATGTATATATATATATATATATATATATATATATATTCAATGTTTTCAGGATTTTATCGAGAAGATATTATTTTTTAACGTTTTTAGAACACCGACAAAGTTTCATTCTCGAGATTTGTTTTTATAAGTTTTAATAGCCTGGTGGCAGAGTTGTATGTATATCTGTGTACCTATATACACATATATATATATATATATACATATATATATTTTTTTATTTGAGGACAGACACAGAGGTAGAGGGAAAGTATTTTACGTTCGGATAGGGAAAAGGGACAATTTTGAAGTTTCTCGAATAGAAGAGAAAAAGTAATAGTTATTGGAAAAACTTTGATTCTCGATCTGTTTTTATAATTTTTAATAGTTTTATAAACATTATCCATATGTATCTATATTTTTACGATAGTTTCGAAGATACACAATTTTTACGATTTATGGATAGACGAAGAATTTTGTCCTTTATCATTTATTACAAAAAATTATGATTCTCGAGAAGCTTCATACGTAAAAATTGGGATTACTCGTTGATACTTTCTTAGCAAACGTATAGTGAATAAGAGAGAAAAAAATTAAATAAAAAAATAAATTAATAAATTAATTAATTAATCAATTTTATACCTTTTTATACGTCATTATAGTTTTTATCTACGTTCAAATACCCTTTCGAAATCTCTGGACTCTGTTTCATGAATCCTGCTGACCACCTACAATCCTCCTGTTCATTTCTCTCTCGACCATTAATTTGCAGCTTCTCTTCGATCTCGCCATTCGTACCTCGAGGCATGTAGAGAGAGAGAGAGAGAGAGAGAGAGAGAGAGAGAGAGAGAGAGAGAGAGAGAGAGCGAGAGAAAGAGAGACAGAGAGAAGGAGAGGCAGACAGAAAGAGAGATAGATAGATAGATAGATAGATAGATAGATAGATAGATAGATAGAGAGAAAAAGAGAGAGAAATAGAAAAAGAGAAAAAGAAGACAAAAAAGAGATAAAGAGAAGGAAGTAGGAGAAACATTTTTCGAAGAGAGAGGAGGGAGAGGGATGGGGTTAGGGTCATCTCGATTTTCCAAAAAGCAAGAATAAATTCCGAGTTTCGTCGAGAGAGTTATCTGCGATTAATTAGCGGTAAGCCGAGGTCTCCGTAGCGTTAATTGTCCCTCGCATGTGGGGATTTCATCGTGAAATTCGACAAGCATAACAAAGAGAAAACAAAAGATAAAGAGACAGAAAAAGAGAAAGAGAGAAAGAAAAAAGAAAGAAAGAAAGAAAGAAAGAAAGAAAGAAAGAAAGACAGAAAGAAAGGAAGAAAGAGAGGACGAACGAAACGAGTTATCGATTTACTACTCTCTCAACATTTTAGTCGTCGAAAGAAATTCACTGACATCAGCGTACAAATTCAAATATATTAACATTCGCGTAACATAATTGTGACTAGACCGTATAAAAGAATATGAAGCGGTGAGTGTCCGAAAAATGAGGAATCTTTTCTCTCTTTCTCTCTCTCTTTTTCGGACTCATCTTGAAAGTAGGAGATAATAAACTCATGGCTGTTTCGTCGGTCATGTTTTTAACGACGCTCGCACGTTCCTCTTCCACCTCCATCTTCTTCCCCTCTTCTCCCTCCTCCTCTTCCTCTTCCCCTTCCCCTCCCCCTCCTCCTTCCATCTTTTAAAACATTCGTTTCAATTTCTATTCTACAAAGCGAGAGGGATGAGGGATGAGGGTCTTTTCAAAGACGGAATCTCGGAACGGATGCTCGATGGAGGTAGAGAGCGTCGAGCACCTTTTTCAGGGTCGTTCGGTGTCCTCCTCCTCCTCCTCCTCCTCTTTCTCCTCTTTCTCCTCTTTCTCATCCTTCTTCTCTTTCACCTCCTCCTTCTCCTCCTCTTTGTCCTCGTCCTCTTCCTCGTCCTCGTCCTCATCCTCGACCTCATCCTCGACCTCATCCTCGTCCTCGTCCTCGTCCTCGTCCTCGTCCTCGCCCTCATCCTCATCCTCATCCTCATCCTCATCCTCATTCTTCTCATACTCCATCTATTCTCGAAGCCAGAAGGAAAACGTTTTCACCGAGTCGCGTTTAATGTCGCGAAACAGATAAACCGAGAAATCATGGCGGCGAAAGTGCTACCCTTTTAAACGGTTACCTCGAATGGTTTACTTTAAACCTGGCTGGACCCATCGAAAAACATCGGATGACCGGTATATTCGATCCTATATCAACGGTTACTTCTCATATATACATACATATATATTATATGTACATATGTATATGTATATATGTATCTGTTATACGTATAGTACATGTATAGCTCAGTTTAAAAAAGGATTTAGGATTTGGAGAGAATATGTATATACATGCATATTATATATATATATATATATATATATATATATATATGTATGTATATGTATATTAC
This sequence comes from Vespula pensylvanica, assembly GCF_014466175.1. Taxonomy (NCBI): domain Eukaryota; kingdom Metazoa; phylum Arthropoda; class Insecta; order Hymenoptera; family Vespidae; genus Vespula; species Vespula pensylvanica. The sequence goes on along the minus strand of NC_057692.1, from coordinate 3,363,525 downwards.
TTTTATCTTAAAATGCTTGGTTAAAAAAGGTTTTAGGATTTAAAATGTACGTATAGTATTGATTAAGCTAATTAAAAAATGCGTACGCACAAAAAGTTGACCTCGACAAAATGATAATGTGATTTCAACGTTTTTATATTGCAAGTTCATCAAATCTTCCTCGTTCATGTGTATACATGTGTAAATAAAGGATTAACAAAGATTATCTTACTTGCATGTTTATGGTATAGCTTACCATAATTTTATAATGAATTAACTCTTTAATTCCTAAATGAAAGATTATTTATTACAAATTCTTATATTAAATATTTGTAAACTAGAATAAAACAAATCGTTGTTTACCGTTTACTCGAGTAAAATTTTATCCCATTAATATTTTTATCGCTGCGGATATTCGCACTGAAAAAAGAAAAAAAAAAAGAAAAAAAAGAAAAAAAAAAGGAAAGAAAAAACTCATCGTTAAAAAATTTTTCCAAACATTCGAATAACGTTAAATCCATGTAAAATACATCCAAAATTTCATCTATGATAGCCTTGAAAGGTACGTAACTATCGTGAACGGTGGTGAAACAAGTACCTAAGTTACTATCGTTACCAAACTCTGAAGATTATTCAAACTCTGTCAAGGTCAATTCAAACTATGTTCACGAAAGATTTGAGTACTATATGTCATCAAAGTTCTACAATCTTTTTCAGCACCCCCTATACATATATATCTAAATATACAAAAATACATACATACATACATATATAAATACAAAAATACGTTCATACGTACGTACATATATATATATATACATATATATTGTATATATTGTATATATCTATATGATACGACGAAAGCTTCACATTCGACTTTCATAGACTTACCGAGCTTACGAGGGCAAGATCCCTTACCGGAAACGACAAGGACTTCTCTCCGCGAGAATCGGCTCGCACCAACGCTAAAGCAGCCTTTCTGGAGCGGCGTTCTTCCGAAAAACGCGCCTTGGCGATCGGCCAAGCGTCGCAAAACGTCAGGGCTCTGCCACGGGAAATACGAGCTTTCCATCTTTCACGGAACCCTCTTTCGAACGCGATAAGGGTCCTCTTCTTCTACTCCTTCTACTTCTTCTACTACTATTTCTTCTACTTTTTCTACTTCTTCTTCTTCTTCTTCTTCTTCTTCTTCTTCTTCTAGTACTACTTCTTCTTCTACTTCTTCTTTGATTTTTTTTTCCTTCTTTTTCTTTCTCTTTCGCTACTACCATCACTACTACGTCTTCAACTTTGGAGATTTATCCTCGCGTTATTCGACGTACCTTTAAAAAACTATATTCGTTT
>NC_057692.1:3348737-3352102 GCF_014466175.1 Vespula pensylvanica | reverse complement strand
GAGAGAGAGAGAGAGAGAGAGAGAGAGAGAGAGAGAGAGAGAGAGAGATCCGATTCGTATGCTGCTTCGTCCAGAGCATAATTATGACAACGTATGTATTATGTCGAACAAGCTTGCAAACTCACCATTACATATAATATATATATATATATTTATATTTATAATATTTATGAAGTAACATTATTTTAAAGAATGAAAGATCTTTGATTATTTATCGCATCAGCTTTCGTTTTGGCACGATGCACCAACGTTGATCTCGCCTCAACGATTTTTTTCTTTCTTTCTTTTTATTTTTGTTTTCTTCTTCTTCTTTTTTTTTTTTTTTTTTTTTTTTTTTTTTTAATAGATGACAAACATACAAAGAAGTAATAATTTGTCTCAGAAAAGTCGCCGACGAAGTTAGATATGCTTGTTAATCGAACACGTTAATCGAAATCTTTTCTTTCTTTCTTTCTTTCTTTCTTTCTTTCTCAAATTCTAGAAGAAAAGGAAGAAAAACTAATGCGATTTCTTTTTAAGTGAAACGTTAACAAAGTTAAAAAACAAAAAAAATGGTTGGAGGTACGATCAATGTCATAACTCATTAAAATGAGCTCGACGTTGTCTCGTAGAATCACTCTTTAATTACTCCTAAAATGAGCATACTAAAATCCTAATATCCTAATAACGATTTCACAGGAAACTAACTGAATGGTCTAAACGACGTCGAGTTATCGATTGATTACCAAATTGTCGTATAACGTTTGGTACATGTCATCATCGGTATGATATTAACGGTGCGATTGTGAAAAGAGAAAAGGAAAGACGCGAATGGAGGAAGTGGAAGAGGGGGAGGAGGTGAAAGAGGAGAAGGAGGAGGAGGAGGAGGAGGAGGAGCTGGTGGTGGTGATAATGGAGGTGGAGATGGAGAAAGAGGAAGAGGAGGTAGAGAGCTTGGTCAGAACGGATACGTTGCTGGAAAGCGGCCGTTTCTCGTTGACGAACCAATTCATTATTATCCGGGATAAATAATGCGTTGTGTGTGCCTTGCGGTAACGGGAATTGTTCAATTTCCTCGTCGATGTGATGCATACACAAACCTTCCACGTGTACACTTTCTCTCTCTCTCTCTCTCTCTCTCTCAATTTCTCTCTTTCTCTCTCGACGTTCATGAAAGCTCCACGCGGATTAAAGGCCCTACATATACCCCTTCCTCGACTCACCCCCTTGTTCCACCCTTCGTGCGTGCACCGATGTAGTCGAGTCTTTAAATAGATCGCGCGTGTAATTATCGCTTGTGCAAACTCGCCGGACGAGATCGGGCGAACGTACGTACGTAGGTACGTACGTACGTTCGTACGTTCGTTCGTTCGTTCGTTCGTTCGTTCGTTCGTTCGTTCGTTCGTTCGTTCGTTAGTTTGTTCGTTCGTTCGTTTCCGAAAAATTCGAAGCCCTCTCGAAGCGATGAAAAGTAGCGGCATTATCATTAAAAGAGGATTAATTAATAATAGTGAGAGAGAGAGAGAGGAAGAGAGGGAGAGAGAGAGAGAGAGAGAGATAGGAAGGGAAATAGAGAGAGAAAGTGAAAGAGAGAGTCATGCTTGCTTTATAAAACGCACGTTCGTCGTACCCAATGACGTCGCCATGTTTGATCGATGCATCGCCGTTGATAATCTTGTCGTTCGCGAGATTATCGTTGTTCGATGCGGCACGTTATTCGAGGGATAATGCGATGTATGTACTTACTTCTATACGTATAGATATAGTACGTATTTTGCGCGTCGTCGATGTTTGACGATTCGAAGCAAAAAAACAAAAACAAAAATAAAATATAGAGACAACGTACGGAATGTATTATTTCTGTCGGGAAAGTCACTAGGAAAAAGTTCGATACGAAGGAAGGAATAATAACGAATTGTAAATAAATAATATTGTGATAATGATACATGGATATACTCGTATTAACGACGGAGGCGAATTTATTTACGATGTTTTATGATAAAAAGAAGAGGAAATATATAAGTGACGATATAACAAATAGTATAATAGTAAATGGATGAGTACGAATGATTTGAAACGCGTAGTGACGATGTTTAATGATAGTAAATAGTAGTAAAACGAAAAGAAAGTCATTCTCTGTGTCTCTATAACAACGATATAAATAAAAATAGTACGATCGTAGTAAAATGTAAAGGGTATATAAAAATGTACAGTAATACTTAATGAAGTAAAAAGATCGTAGTAAAATGGAGTACGAGTAACAACTACATCGTTTATAAATAAATGCTGGGACAGTAAGAGAGAAAGAGAGAGAAAAAATGTTCAATCTTCACAAAAATATATTTAATTGTTATCTTTTAACAAATAATACGTACTTTAGAACCAAACCACCAGCTCCTCGCCCAACCACTTCTCTTCGTTTCTCATGTCCTTTTGACTTAATCTTTTTCTTTACTATCCCGTGAAAAACGAATGAGGAGAGATGTGGGGAAAAGGGAGTAGAGGAAAATAAATACGAGTATCCCTTTAACCGTTCGCGAAAGAAGAGTTCGCCGTTGGACGCGACAAACGTGTCAGAAATTAGAGAGTAATTGGAAGGTCGGTCAAGAAAGTAACCGCGCGGTGCTCGAAAGGATCGCAAGAGACTAGTCGTGAAAGTGCGAATGAGATGAGAGAAAGAAGAGATAGGGTAGAAAAGGCTGTGTGTGTATATATATATATATATATATATATATATATATATATATATAATATGAGAAAGGGAAAGAGAGAGAGAGAGAGAGAGAAAGATATACATATCCTACTCTTTCCATCTTCCTCGAGTTTCGAGCAACGAGAAGCACGCGAGCCACGTCGAGCGAATTCAATGCATAAGAACGAGACGAGAAAGAGAGGATTATAATATAAATGAAGGAGGCACCTTGGCTTCGTTTCTACCTGTGCCAGCAAACGAGAGACATGATAGAGAGAGAGAGAGAGAGAGAGAGAAAGAGGGAGGGAGGGAAGGAGAAAAAGAGAGAGAGAGGAAGAAAGAGAAAGAAAGCAAGAAAGAGAGAGAGAGAGAGAGAGAAATAAAAGGGTATGAAGGAGGACAAAGGGAGGAAGAAGGCGGAAGAAGGAAGTTGAGGAAGGTAGAAATGAAGGAAAGAAGAGATGACAGAGAGAGAGAGAGAGAGAGAGAGAAGAAGAGGGTGGGAGGGTAGACGAGGGTGTAACGATGAATATGACAGATTATAATTTTACGCTGCGAGTAGTGTGAGTCGTTGGTGTGAGTACCTAGTAGGAGGAAGGGAGGAGAAGGGAGGAGGAGGGCTTGGTGACGAGGAGGAGGAGAGGGTCGTCGCCAACGACGCCGAAGCTCGACGTATTTGATGGTGGTGGGTGGT
>NC_057692.1:3328913-3346137 GCF_014466175.1 Vespula pensylvanica | reverse complement strand
CTCTTTCTCTCTCTCTCTCTGTCTCTCTCCCTTCCTCACCCTCTTTCTCTTCCTACCTCCCTCTCTCTCTTCCCCGCCCTCCCGCTATCTCATTTTCTACTTGTTTCCATCCGCGTGTCTCTGTCTCTCGCAGCGCGTCGCCCAACCCTCCTGACCAACAGTTTCAATTTGTTATTTTTACATCATTTCGTCCTCCTCGCTCTCTGCCAGTCCGGCAGTCCAGGCCAACCCTTCTTCTACTCTACTCCCTTTCCCTCTATTCCTCTTTCGGCGTGGAACCGCTTCGAACCCTTCTCTATCCTATTCTCCTCTCTCTCTCTCTCTCTTTCTCTCTCTCTCGCTCCCTCTTTTTCACTATACTTCGACGTGGCACGATTACTCCGTACCAGCAATGCCTTTTAATCGTCCGGTCATTATACCTATATCATATACGACATTTAATCACGTCCCTTGTTTTCCTCAGGTGTTCTCCGTTGGTAGTAAGAATTTGTATTTAAAAATTCATACGATATCATTCGATCCGTAAACGTTCGACGTCGATCGTCGGAATAAATTCTTTTCTTTTTTTTTTTTTTTTTTTCTTTTCTTTTTCTTTCGTCGATCGATAGTATTCGTCCCTTTCATAGCAAAGGGTTCGAGTTAAGGGTTCGTTGCAACCCTTACGTAGTCAGTCTTCTTGGTCTCTCTGGCAAACGTACGTTGAGCTCCGAGATAGCACGTCCTCGTTCGTGCGCGCGCACCCTTATCGATCCACGGCGAGGAATCGATCGATCTATATATACGAACACTTCTATATATATATATATATATATATATATATATATATATATATATATATTATATACTTCTATGTATATATATATATACATATATACATATGTATGTATGTATGTATTTATGTATAAATGTATATATGTAGTCACTTACTACGCGGCTAGTCGGGTAGATAGAAATATATACGAACCAAGCGGGTTACCTGCATATAGGTATATACATATATACGTATATCTATTTATGTATATATTCATATATATGTATATGTACATATACATGTATATGTATATGCATATGTATATATGTATATAAACGTGTGTGTATATATATATATGTATTTATGTATCTATGTATCTCGCTCGATCGATAGCATTCAGTGCCGGTCGCACGGCCGGTCTCGAAAGGTGCGAAAGGACGAAGAAGTTAGGACGAGAACCGTCTTATTTTTATCTTTTGATAAAGTTACTCGGAGTTTCGTATTTTACATTTAATAATTTAATACGTATTATATATATATATATATTCTCTTTATATATTTATATATTAATTATAAAGAGACAGAGAGAAAGATATTTACGTGCATTAACCATGAAATCAATGTAAAATCTAATTCTCCCCCTATATTTATTTATACATATATATATGTATATAAGTGTAGAATATAGTTATCTCCTATCTCTCTCCCTCTCTATTTCTCTTCTTTTTCTCCATCTCTTCTTTTTATTCCTCCCTTCTCTTTCCATCTCGGAATTACTTCTACACTCAGCGGCCTCCTCTCTCCTTGTCTTTTATCGGGACGCACCTTCTCTCTCTCTCTCTCTCTCTCTCTCTACCTCTCTCTTTCTCTCCACTGCGTTTCTCCCTCGTTTCCTTCTACTACTCCAGAGAGAAATACTCGCATATATATGTATATATATGTATATATATGGATACATCTACATACTTAAGTTGTAAGCGTGCGTGGGTCGAAAAAGGATTACTTGAATATCTCTCTTTCTCTCTCTCTCTCTCTCTCTTTCTCTCTCTTTTTTTCTTTCTCTCTCTTTCTCTCTTTCTCCTCTATCTCCCAATTTAGACTCTCCCCTACCATTTCAATGGCGAACTAAACCAAGCATCCTGAACACACGCGTATCTACGCATTTTTTCTTTTCTTTTTACGAAGGAAGATTTCTTATCGAGAAAGAGGAAGAATAAGAAGAAAGAGAGAGAGAGAGAGAGAGAGAGAGAAAGAGAGAGAGGGAAAGACAGAAAAACAGAAAGAAAGAGAAAAAGAATCTCATCTTTCTCTTTTTTCTCTTTCTCCAAAAATCAGCTATCGCGCCCGTAGAGAAGGTAGTAGTAGAAGGGTAGCAGGATGGGGTGGAGTGAGAGGCAGAGGGGAGGAGGTGGGAGAGCCGAGAGAAATAACGGAGTAAACGAGGGAGATAGAGCGTGAAGGAGGGAGAGAGAGGAGAACGTAAGGTATGTATATACGTACCTATATATATTATACATATATCCACCTTTATATATATTATATATATATAAATATATACCTATATATATATATATATAAGTACACATGGTTGCGCGCGCACTCTGCAGCCTCATGAAAGAGGGGAGAGGAACGGGATGCAGGGAGAAACGTTGTTCCTGTTGGTGGGGATAAAAGAGAGAGGGAGAAAGAGAAAGAGAGAGAGAGAGACAGAGATAGAAAGAAAGAGAGAAATGGAGAGGGTGATAGAAAGGGGACTGGTAGAAGGGAGAACCGGTAGAACGAAGTACGAGCTAGCTCTTCTCCCTCTCATCCCACTCTCTCCTCTCTCTTTCTCTCTGCCTCTTGCACCTCCTCTCTCTCTCTCTCTCTCTCTCTCTCCATCTCTTTCTCTCTTTTCTCCTTCTCCTTCTCCACACTCCTACCGCGCGTGTATAACGCGTACGAACCTTTACCTCCTCCTTCTTCTCCTCCTGCTCCTTCTATCTCTCCTCCGTCGTCGTTAGACGCGCTTTGCCAGACTCCCTCACCCTCTCTGAAATATCTCTCCGTGGATATTATAGAAGGCGACGCCGGTATTCCTCTCTCTCTATCTCTCTCTATCTCTCTCTCTCTCTCTCTCTCTCTCTCTCTCTCTTCTCTCTTTTTTCTTTTTTCTTTTTCTTTTTCTTTTTCATTCTCATTTTACAAGAGGAAAAAGGATAAAGAGAATCTTTAACCCTTTCACAAGACGTACCTTACTCTTTCTCCTTACGACTATATACTGTTTTTTATCCAACAATATATTTTTACTATTTCGAAACGAAAGAACGAGACGTCCAAGATCTCCTATGGGGGTTGACTTTGGTAGGACACACCGAACGAGTGTAGTACGGCTCGTAACCGAACGGAAGAACAGAGGAAGAACATAGACACAAGGGGTGAAAAAGTGTAAGAGCGAGAGAGAAAGAAAAAGAGAGAAAGAAAGGCAGAGAGAGAGAAAAAGAGAGAGAGAGAGAATCGACTGTATCCACCTAACCTACCTACCGCAGGGCAAGAACAGATGAGAGGAGATCCCTCTCTGCCAGCCATCAGGCACAAGGGAAGGGGCGAGAGTACCGGAGCGGGAGCGGGCTACGGGAAGTGAAAAAGGGGGGAGAGAGAGAGTGAGAGAGGAAGAGACGAGCTTCTCTCTTTCTTTCTCTCTCTCTCTCTCTCTCTCTCTCTCTCTCTCTCGGTCTCTCTTTCTATCTCTCTATCTTTCTCTTTCTCCTCCTTTTCCCTTCAAAGCGTCCTTTGTTCGCTCCTCGCTCGTCCCCCGGGAGCTCGCGTCCTACGTCTTTTCCTTCCAGCGCACCGTAATCGTGTCTTCCAGGGCTGAAACCCGCCAACGAGGAAATACCGAAAACTTCTTCTTCTTTTTCTTTTTTTCTTTTTCTTTTTTTCTTTCTCCTTCTTTTCTTTTTTTTTCTTTTTCATCTAACGAATATTTCTCGTGAAAAAAAAGAAAAGATTATGAAAATTATTCTCATCCCCTTGAAGTGGTCATCGTTGTCATCATCATCATCATCATCATCATCATATCATCGTCGTCGTCGTCGTCGTTGTAATTATTATCTGCAAAAAATTTTCCCTCGGAAAGAAGACTGTCGTCAACCTTGACTAAATAGAAAGAGAAGAAATAATAAAGATAAAAATAAATAATCAAGGAAGAAAGTAATGATTGGAAGAATGAAGTGCTTTATTAAGCAGTTTGAGAAGTAAAAGAAAAAATGAAGATACGTGTTCCTTCAAATTTCTCGTTACGAAAGTTACGTCTCTGCTCGCGCGCAAAGCGGAGCAGAAGAGAAGAGAAGAGAAGAGAACAGAACAGATAGAACAGACAGAACAGAACAGAACAGACAGAACAGACAGAACAGACAGAACAGACAGAACAGACAGAACAAAACAGAACAGAACAGAACAAGACAGAACAGAACAGAACAGAACAGAACAGAACAGAACGGAGCAGAGCGGAGCAAAGCAGAGCAGAGAAGAGCAAAAGCAGAGAGCCCACAGTTTCCCATTTTCTCTCATCCCGCTGGATTTTCTCCCCGCTAGTACGACATACCCTTCCACTCGCAGTATACTCTATTTCTCTCTCTCTATCTCTATCTCTTTCTCTCTCCTCGTCTCCTCCCTCAACGAGAGACGCTGATACGCCATTGGAGCCGGGCGTGGACCAATCATGGAACTCGTTTCGGACCTGGCGCATTCCCCACACACGTGGTTGACGTATGTCCATATTCCTAGGGATAGCTGCGCGAAAAACGTCAAAAAGAGAGAGAGAGAGAGAGAGAGAGAGAGAGAGAGAATGAGAAAGAGGGAGAGTTTCGTTCGTAGCCGAATCGTGGCTCGCCATGCTGCTAACACAAAGGATAGAAAGAGACAGAGATGAAAGGGACGATGGTGGGGTAGTAATAGTAGTATAGTGTAGTAGTAGTAGTAATAATAACAGTAGTAGTAGTCGTAGATAGTTTTGATGGTATTGGTGATAGTTAGTCGGGAGTGGGGATGAAAAAGAGAAGGAACGAGAATCGAGAAAAACAATGATATTGCGGAGGATACGTGGAGGAGAGACGGAGAGGATCGTATAAAGAGTTTCGCTGTATATATATATGTGTGTGTGAGTATATTTATATATATATATATATATATCTATATATATATCTTTATATATATATATATATGTATATAGGGTCGTACGATCGGAGAGAAAAAGAGATAGAGAGTGAGTGAGGAGGAAGAAAAAAAGTTGGGAATACGTAGAAGGAGAAAGAAGAACGCAAAGTTGAAGAGAGATAGGAAACGATGAAAGAGACGAGAGAGACAGAATGAGAGGTGGAAGGGTATCGTTCGAGAGAGATAGAGATAGATAGATAAATAGGGAGAGACAGAGACGGAGACAGAGACAGAGAGAGATGAAAGGGAGAAATTCCTCCCTATCCTACACAAACGCCGGTTACGACGTGACGCGAAGCGCCGACCACGTGGCTCTTCTCTCTTTCTCTATCTCCCTCTCTCTCTCTCTCTCTCTTCTCGTATTCGCCTTACCCTTTCTCCCAACCATATCCGTATATCCGTTTGTCTGTACGCGTTTGTACATCCGTGTTTCTTCTTCTATTTCTCCTCTCTATCCTCTTCCTCTTCTTCGTCCTCATCGTCCTGATCGTCCTGATCGTCCTGATCGTCCTCATCGTCCTCATCCTCGTCGTTGTCATTCTCGTTGTCGTTTTCGTTGTCGTTGTCGTTGTCGTTTTCGTTTTCGTTGTCGTTGTCGTTGTCGTTGTCGTTGTCCGTTGTCGTTGTCGTTGTCATTGTCGTTGTCGTTGTCGTTGTCGTTATCATCGTCGACGCTATCGTCGAAAAGCGCATCTCGCTCGCACATTGCTTTTCAGGCCTCTGAGGCCGAACGAGGAGGAGCATCAAAGAGGAAAGGACTATCCGAGGAGAGAGCTCGAACTAACATTCGTCGGGCGCGACACCCGCAGTCCCGCACTGCGGTCCTGTCCAGTCGGTTCAGGACCACCCGTAACTTCTTCTCTTCTTCATCTTTTTCTTCTTCTTCTTTTTCTTTTTCTTTTTCTTTCTCTTCTTTCTCTGCTTCTTCTTTTATTTTATTAATAATCTACGAATCTTTTGAATTTTATGTCGTCACGATCGAGAGATGACGTATATTGGGTGCTTAGAGAATAAATTCAGTTCGAGATTTGGGGGATATTTATGTTGTAGATTGTAGTTTTAACAAAAGTGATTTATATAGGGTTAAAAAATATTGGTGGTTGGGGTTGAGAGAGATAGTTTGTTTCATTGGTGCAATCGATTTTCTTTTTTTCCTTTCTTTTTTCTATACTTCTTCTTTTTTTTTGCAATTGTCCGTTAAAAAAAATGTCACTTGCAAATATTTTCAAGTATACATGTCGTTTATGGCGTTTAGTATGTATATATATGTATATATATATATATATATATATATATATATATATACATATACTTTTGTAATAAGTATTGTAGATATACAATTTTTTAATATAATCGTCTTCACTAAGTATATATATTTTCTGGAGTATATATATACTCGTGTTAGTAGTCTTAATATTGAATACTCTTTTCCCGGATAGTCTAAAAAATTGGACCGTTGCAAAAAAATTCTCGGACCAGTCGTAAATCGATTTTGTCGCCGATTGAATGAAACGTAAAAAGGTTTATTGTAAAAAAATAATGGGAAAAAATTCGTTTACCAGAATAATAATTCTTGCATTAACAGGATTGAATAATAAAATTGTTTCTTTTTATTACGATCGTCCGTCGATTGCCGTTGTAATGGAAATTACGAAGAAGAAACGTACTGCTTCTTGAGTTATATTGATTTTCTCGGAATAGAAGATATTTTGGGGTAAACGACACGACGTCAATGATTTATCAACTTCCCGTCGGTTAGGTAGGTTAATCTTCTCTTAACGTAGACGCGTGTACGTTATAACTACTACGTTGTAGGTATTATCGTAGATGTCTCGATCCTCCCAACAGAAGTTGGCCAACATGGAGAAATATGTATCAGCACGATCAGAGTGCACCCTTTCGATTATTATCAAAACCGAACACGCACTACTTCCGGCTGGCCATCGATGGAATCTTTCCACTTTGATGCATCGGACTACCTTGAAAAAATTCCCATCTTCACAATTATTATCGTTTCGTATTAGAATAATAATTATGAAATTATTTCATTAGAGGAATGACGTATAAGTGACCGATTAGAACGAAAAAAAAGAAAAGAATGAGATGGAAGTCTAGAAACATTTCCGTAGATTTTCTATACATTTTTAACGTGTAATAACAAAATCATTTGGTTTCTTAATAAAATTTCGATGGGCTATCAACGAAATAATTAATTATCCAAAGAAAATGGAAACGCGTTTGATATCTCTTATATTTTAATGAAATCTTCCATTTTATTCATTTATTATATAATTAAGTGAACAGTGCTGTAATAATGAGAACGTTTTTTCGTGATTTCAGATTGAAGAATTGGAATACTTACAAGTTTATGTAATCATTGAAAGCGATCATAACGAACGATCCGTCGATCTTTATATTCTTTTTTCATAATTATTCCAATTGAAATTAGGAAAAGATTTAAAGTGAAGATGCGAATATATATATATAGGCTACCGTTTCTTATCTGAATAACCGATCTCATTTATGAGGATACATACAAACTCTCAGCGAAAAATTTCGTACGTGAAATCTCATCCAATCGCGAAGAGTGCAGACGCATTTCACGAGATTTTGGACGCGACTCGATCGTTCTTGGCGAACAACACCCTTCGGTAATTTCGAGACGTCCTTCGTCGCCAACCAGAAGATTAGAAAAATTCGTGAAAACGTTGTATTTTACAAAAAAAAGTAAAAGAAAAGGAAGAGAAGAAATATGGAATGTTCATATTGAAATCGATATCATTAGAATCTTTTTTTTTCTGTTTAAAAATTTTACAAATAAATCCCATTGAAGATACCACTACAATAAAAAATTAAATATGACGTCTAAGAGACATTCCATCCCTAATAATATCGCAGAACTATAAATAATATTCCATTGCGATATCAATAACATTCTTGCTAGTCTTACATCGACAAGTATATAAATAACTGAATAACCGAATAAGAATATTATTGATGATATAAAATATTACCTGGCATAAATAATTAATAGAATCCAAATGATTTTTACGTACAATCAACGTACGGATTATCGAAATTGATAAAAAAAAAGAAAATAAAAATAATTTACAATAAATTATTATTATTATTATTATTATTATTGTTATTATCTATTCTCTTGGAAAGGTTACGCTCTTCACTTTTGCTAATACCTGTAGTACTGATTAATCCGTCGAAACACTTCAATTAGAATCACCGAAGAGTAAAAGAGAACGTATACGAGTACAGATAAATAGGTCATTGCGTTAAAAAGCGTGGAGAGAGTTAGACGAGAATGATATAAAGAGAGAGAGAGAGAGAGAGAGAGAGAGAGAGAGAGAGAGAGAGAATGACGAAACGAGGAAGAAGAAAAAGAAGGAAAAGAGGAAAGATAGGAAGTAGAAATTCTATTCAAGGGCGAAAGAAGATGATGAAGCTCGCAGTGATTTTTCCGTGTGTTTGGGAGCGATGTTAGGCGAAGAAGAAAAGGAGGAAGAAGAAAAAATAGGAAAAGAGAAAAAAGAAGTAGGAAAACATGGAAAAGCAGAAAGAAAAAAAAGAAAAAAAGAAAAGAAAGGACGAGTTTTTTTTGGTCGTCTTATTCGTCGTCGATAAAGAGAGGGTTAAACACGGAAATTCGAGCTCGATCAGAGCAAGTGGAAAGTCGATTTACGTACTCGAACGATCTTGACCCAGAGAGTGGGTAGGTAGTGTCGGTAAGCGCACGACAGCCAACCACCAGCCTGTACGGGAATTCCTACAACGGGCCATCTATTACAGCGGGCCACCTGCTGGCTGTGGCATTGAATCGGCGAGTAGACAAAGGAAGGGAAATCTCAGGGAAAAGAGAGGAGTCCGAGGAAAACGACAGAAAGAGGTGGAGAAAAAGGAGGAGGAAGAGGACGAGGAGGAGGACGAGGAGGAGGAGGAGGAGGAGATGGTGATGCTGCTGGTGGCCGTGGCGATGGCGATGGTTGTGGTGGTGTTACTACTGTTAAAAGAGGTGGGGAAAGAAGGAAGAGAAACCAAGTGTGTCGAGCTTGGAAGCCCACGTCCGTGTTCCTTTCGACGAGACTATTCCAAGTGTGCCATACATCGAGTGCATCGCCCGTTCTCTACTCCTCCTTTTCCTCCCCCTCTTCCTCCTCCTTCACCCCTTCACTACCCACCTCCCTGCCCCAACAACACCGATCGCGAACACCGATGAGATTTTTCGAGATAACGAAAAAAAGTAAAAGACATGGAACTATTTGTATCTGTGCGTGTGCGTGCGTGCGTGCGTGTGTGTGTATGTGTGTGTGTGTCTTAGGAGAGATCAAGGGGTGTGGCTGATCTACCACGTTCGATCATTCTACTCATACTCTTCTTAACGTTTTACCGATGACTAATAATACCTATCACAAACAAACTGGGTACATATGTACTTAGGTTTTTATGGTTTAATATATAGGTTACCAATGCTACGTGTAACTTACTACGTTTCTCCTATTATTTTTTACAAAGTATTACTATATCCGTTATACCGTACTTTTTCGTTATTCCTTTCATTGTAATATTTCTAATTTATTTTATTATCTTTATTCAAATGTAACACGAAGAACGTAAGCGATGGGATTTTTTTTTTTTCTAAGTATTAAACTGACCTCTATTATGCGATGTCAAATGAGTAATAGACGATTTGAAACATCCTTTGAAAATGATGTATTAATACAATATACACCTAGATCATCATCTGACCTTCTCTCCTGTTTCTGTTTTCTTTTCTCTTATGACGCGCTCGTCAAACTCAGTTGCATCAGATTTAATAGCCGTCGCTTAAGTAAGACTCCGAGAACTATTAACCATCTTTCGATTTTTAACAAAAACAATGTTTATTCAAATATACCATAAGTAATATTCGTTATTCTTTAAAATTACGCGAGTCAACTGCACATAAAAATCCGATCGTTTCGAATCGATATATCGATAAAAATTGTTAAATTTTAAACAACATTTTAAACAAATTTTATATATATATATATAAATTTAAAAAAAGAAAAACTTCTAAAAAACTACGTTGATAGAAAAAGTCGACTGAGAAAAGGGAAAGGAGGAAATAAAGATACCTAGTCAAACAACCCGAAAGGTCTGAACGCTGTCTGAACAATAAAATACGGGTTTGTACGTACCTAAAAAATAGCGTGCCATTCATCGTGAACATCGTAAAAAATTTGTGAAATCCTTACCTTCGTACCTGAGGAACGGTCAGGGTACCTTTACAGGTATCATAATTGTTACTCTAAAAGTTTTACTTCGTAAATTTTTTCCGAAAATCTTATTTCCGAAATTTTTGTCGAAAATCTTATTACGCAAACTTAGTTAAAAAGAAATACGCACTGTTGTTTACGAATATATAAAATTACTTTTATAGAAAGACAAAGATTAATAGAATTCTTAGGTCGGTCGACAAAATAAATATAATTCAGAATTAACAATTATTCTACGTTGCATAGAGAAAGAAATAATAATATTTAATATCGTAGCGATCTAAGATCGTACGTTAAACGATATTAAATATCAAAAGTGACAATCGATAACGTATGACTGCGTCACACATTTACAAAATATATTCGTTTCACAAAAAAAAAAAAAAGAAAAAAAAACTATATCAATGTAAAATATATCAATCTAATTATTCCATTTTAATCGCGAAAATTTATCTCGCCTATAATTAACTACTATTTTTACAAGAGTATATCAACATATATCAAAGGATATATCACGTTATATGTAACGATAAAAGAAGCAAATACGTAAGAGAACAGAAACAATTATACAAATCTGAAACACATTCTTGAGAATGTAGATAAGACGGAGGATAAGACAAACAGACAGATAGACAGACAGACAGACAGACAGACAGACAGACAGACAGATAGACAGTATACAGAGAGATCGAAAGAAGAGATCGAATGGAGAGACGAAGGAGGAGAAGAAGGAGGAGGAGAAGAAGGAGGAGGGGAAGAAGGAGGAGAAGGAGGAGGAGGAGTTGCATACGTACATACATACATATCTACATACGTATACGTTCGCACGCGACGGGACCTTCGAAGGGAAGAGCTCGCAATGGGCAATGGGTTGGGAAAATCGCGGGAAATTCGAGGGCGCCGCGCCCGGAATCCGATGGTAGATAGGAGCGAGACGATGATAGAGAGAGAAAGAGAGAGAGAGAGAAAGAGAGAGAGAGAGAGAGAGATCCGAGCCGACCCTACCCTATCCCCCACCCCCCATCTCATCCCACCCTACCCCCGCAGCACCGTCGCATACTCGAGATCCCGAGTATACGTCGACGTAGCCGGCATAGCCGACTACTACTTTGCATCGTGACCTTGACTCTCTCTTTCTCTCTCTCTCTCTCTCTCTCTCTCTCTCTCTGTCTTTCTCTGTCTTTCTCTGTCTCTATCTTTCTCTCGTAAACCGCGTGCCTTGCTTCGAAAAAGAATCCAACGAGTAGTCCAGGTTTCTTTCTTCTTTCTCCTTTCGACACGAACGAACCGAAAGAGAACAACGAGAGTTGTTGCGTGGCCCTCGCACGTATTTCGCTCCTCCTTCTCTTCCTCCCCCATCTCCTCGTATCCCTCTTTCTCCTTCTCCTCTTTCGTCGTTGACCTACTTTAGGGCAGGCATGAAGAAAGGCACGGTGCCTAGGAGAACACGAGGCTGCTCCGTTTATAGCCGCTACTTTCTCATTCCGTTTCGAATCCAGCAGTCGGTCGGCCTTTTCGCACCTATTGCACGCGTTTCCATTGCGACTTTGAATTCGTTCGCGTGGAGGACGGAAAGGTCAATTATGGTAGTTTCATTGATGTTCCCGAGGATTCGTGTAAAACGCATAGAGAAGCGAAACTGGTTGATGAAAAGAAAAGGGAAAAGAGAGAGGGGGGGGGGAGAGAGAGACAGGTAGTAAACGATTGCATTATCCGTGATTAATGTCTTTTGAAAGATAAGAGAGATATAACTTTTTTATCTTATCAGAAAATATTATCATTAATAAGTTGTGTATAAGTTTCAGGTTTAATTTCCTTGGTAGTTAAGGATAAAATAATTAGAGCGAGATTTAAAAACGATAGAGGGAGAAAGCTCATGCACACTTGCCAAGATTTATATAAGACATATGAAAGGAGAAGTTGCATGGTGAAAAGAGAAAATGAGAGAAAGAAAGAGAGGAGAGAGGACGATTTTATTATTTGAGATTAAAGTATTGAGATAATAGTAACATTATTATGATCTAGTATCACAATGTAATCTTTAATAATTAAAAGGGTAGGTCCACTTTAATTCCTCGGAATTTGAACATGAAATAAGAAATATGATTTTAAACGCACGAAGAGAGAAGGATGGAATAAAAATGTTTATAAACGTTTGTAAAAACTTCGATGCCAAACGTAAAAAAGAAAAAACTCTTGAATGAGAGTAGAGAGAGAGAGAGAGAGAGAGAGAGAGAGAGAGAGAGAGAGAGAGAGAGAGAGATAAAAAAGAATTCTACTATTCGAGATCAAAAAGTTTAAAAGTAATAATAACTTTAATCGGGCCTGAAAATGTGTACAATCGAATTAACGATATAAATATCTTCGTTCTTTTTAACCCTTTAACGAAATATACATAGATAGGGAAATAATAAACGTGCTTTTAAACGATCGAAGATAATATTTTTCTGACATAAGATTTATAAGAGAAAGAGGGAACGTGTTTGAATACATTATCGTTGGAAAAAAGTTCTACTGATTTCTGATAGTAAGTTTCTACAATAGAGTGAAAGAAATTGAAAGAAAGAAATAGAGAATGAGCGTGTTATGTATGTGTGAGAGAGAAAGCGAAAGAGAAAAAGAAAGAAAGATAAAGACAAAGAGAGAGTCGTATGGACGAGGAAAAGCGAATTCAACAAGTAGAAAGACGACAGCTGTTGATGAGAAGTGAGAACCCTCTTCTGTCTGGTCCTCTTTCGACCTCCAAGACTATTAAATTCTTTCTACTTTGGATTATTGTCAGTGTCACGCGAGATCTCATCGTTATTCGATTAGGGTAGAGAGTATGTAGTAGTAATTTTTACAAAGAAAAAGAAAAGAACTATGCTTTTTGCTATGGCATATATCTATGCATATATCTATAGGTATATGTACATATGCATATATTACATATCTATGCATGTATATATATGTAAGATGCTTGGCATCGATGAGAAACATGCTTTTCATCGCTTCGAAACTTGGAATGCTAACCGAGCAGGCAACCTTGAGCCTTGAGTAGTAGCATGAGGCAAGCGCTTTTTGCGAGATGCAGAAAGTGTCAGGAGACGAAACGATCGTAGTCGGCTTTTTATTATTATTAGTTATATTATTAATTTTTATACATTGTAAATATATAAATATTTATTTACAAAATAAAGAGAGAGAGAGAGAGAGTATATATTATACATACACACACATATATATATGTCTATAGTGTTTATTATAGATTAATGTATAATATTATTACATATATTAAGTTTATAGAATATATTATAATATACTAAAAATATAATATAATAATATATAGCGTGCAATATATGTATATATATATATATATATCACATACATATACACATTAAAATGCATTGAAAATTATTTTTAATTGAAGAAAAAGGATTCGATCACCTGCATCGCTTAAGAAAAAAAACTAAACCATGAAACCGCAATAACAAAGAGATCGCACCTTCACGATATTCATCGAGATCTCGCGATCACTGTCAAAGATGTCCACGAGACGTCCGGTCGTGCGTCCTTCGCATCGATCGTCTCGATATCGTCGACGGGGCTGACGCGTCGACTACGAAACTTCTGTCACGATTGAAGTCTTTCACGAAAAGGGGGAAAACAGGTGCGAGCGATTCGGTCGATTCACCTGTTAAACGTCATTTATGAGAAAGAATACATATATCTATATATATATATATATATCTATATATATATATATAATAAATATATATATATGTATGTATGTATGTATATTGCACTGGTATTCAAATCTTGTAGATTACGTTATCTATTACATGATGTAAATATATATATATACATGTGTGTGTGTGTGTATATATTGCACTGCCATTGAAATCTTGCAGATTATGTTATCTATTACATGATGTACATCAAACGAAATATTAATTAATTACATAAGTATGATATATATATATATATATATATATATATGCATACATATGTATGTATACGTATATGGATATATACTTATACTAATACGTAATTTCTATGTAGTACGTAATCGTACAACGAAATCTCTCGAAATTCACATGAGATTCGAATAATATTAACGAATTGAGGAAATTCATTCATGAAGTATTCCATATAAAAAAGAAAAAAAAAAGAGGGGAAAAAAAATAAAAAAATAAAAAAACAGTTCATCCCATCAGCTTACGTTTAATAACTAAAAGATTAATCCTTAATAATCCAGTTCCTTTTTATGTGACCAAACAAAAAGTTATACAACGTGAAGCTTATGATATAATTTCTACTATTATATTACTAGACGTTGCGTCAAGTATAACTTGTACTTCGGTAACATTAATCTTCAGATATGAGATAACGATGATTAAGGAAAAAAATTATATGAAATTTAACAAATATAAATGGATACATATATACGAGTATGCGTCTACGAAGGATATGTGGCGTTACAATGGATTAACAATTATCAGATATAACACTGATCATTGATCCTACGTATATTATATTGCGATCGATTATAGAAAAAAGAAATAAGAAAAAAAAAAAAGAAAAAAAGAAAGCAAGAAAGAAAGAAAAAACACTTTGATCTACAAAAGACATGCCCTCTGTTGGTAGAAAGAGCAGTCGTAGGTTCTTATGGTTTTCGATCGATACTCCGTCGGTCGATCGTTCAAACGGATTTGTGATTTCCTGGTGGTGCAAAAAATGAGGAGAGAGAAGAAATGATAGGAAGTGGTAACTATAAATACATACGTATAGACACACAGATGTACACGCAT
Source organism: Vespula pensylvanica (assembly GCF_014466175.1). NCBI lineage: Eukaryota > Metazoa > Arthropoda > Insecta > Hymenoptera > Vespidae > Vespula > Vespula pensylvanica. The sequence continues at coordinate 3,331,132 of NC_057692.1, read as the reverse complement.
ACGTGCACGTGTACACATACGTATAAATATACGTGTAAAGACAGTTACACGCACGTATATTAATCGTACACAAGTATAGACGTAGGAACGATTAAGCTGATCGAACGCGAGCAAAGTAGTTGTGGTATAATAACAGTTGTGGCGGTTGCGGTGATGGTACTAGCCAATGGTTTCTAAATAGGGAAAAGAGTAAAGTACTTGGAAAAGGGCGCGAGAGTAACAGTCTATCGATTCTTATCATAGAGACGAGAAGCACCACGTGGGTTTTGACGGGTGATAGAGCGTTACTCGTTCGCGTCGACGGCGCGCGCAACGAGCATACCGCGTGTCTACGCACGTATATATGTATGTATGTATGTATGTACGAGAAGGAAGTACAAAGAGAGAGAGAGAGAGAGAGAGAGAGAGAGAGAGAGAGAGAGAGAGAAAGGGAGGGAGAGAAGGTGGGAGTCGACGATCGGAGACCGAGGAACGCGAGATATTTGGAGATATTTATAATGCATGGACGTGAGTCGGCACGCGGTGCGACATCGTTCGTAGAGAGAGAAAGAGAGAGAAAGAGAGAGATGAAAACTAGCTGTAGATATATATATGTGGGAGAATGAAAGAGGGAGTGAGACAGAGGGAGAGAGGGAGGGACGATGAGGAACGTTGGGGCAGGTCGTGCATAAACGGGCCGCCACAGAAGCGGTGGAATTGCTGGGAGACGGAGATAGACGAGTGGTGTGTGAGAAAAAGAGAAAGAGAATGAGAATGAGAGAATGAGAATGAAAGAGAGAGAGAGAGAGAGAGAAGAAAAGAGAGGGACAGAGAGAAAGAGAATAGCACGCGGCACGAAAGAGGATACGCGTGCTGGAGCTCTAAGTTGTTTAATGAGTGAGAAAGAGCGAGAAGGACGGTGACCGGACGAGAAGGAGAAAAAGGAGGGAAAGAAAGATCAGATAGGGATTACGTAATTGGTGTGTATCTGAGAGATTAGTTTTACGACACTTCGGTTCCTGTTACCACCGGACCTCCTCCACCACCTCCTCCTCCTCCTCTCCCATCGAGTTCCCCTAGGTCTCCCCACCATAGAGACACGCGAGAGAATACATACACCGCGTGGGCACGCGACCTAACCTACGATCATATATACATACATACATGCATACATGTATATATGCGTACATAGATACACGTAGGTACATAGATACATAGTAGATACGTACGTAGAACGTTGGAATACATTAATGATCCCAACTGATAGGGCAACACGATCGCTCGCGTACGGCCGGACTCGAACTTGAGAGCCGTGAAATTTGTCGTAGGTCAAGGCGGGGATCTCCCCTTCCTCTCTCCTCTTCTCTCCAGCTTCCTCCCTCGACTCGCATTAATGACCCCGTTTAGGAGTTTATGCGAATACCTCCGAGCGCTCGGAGTCAGAGCCCGCGAGCGTGTTTACAGTACCGCCTTCCTTCTGTTCTCCATCTCTTTCTTCTTCTTCTTCTTCTTCTTCTTCTTCTTCTTCTTCTTCTTGTTTGAGAGAAAGAGAGAGAAAGAGAGAGAGAAAGAGAGAAAGACAGAGAGAAAGAGAAAGAAAGAGACGTTCTCTCGATTTATGTAAGATCCGATCGCAAAGTTGAGCGTTCGAGAGCAGTGGAACCACTTCGGTCACGGAGGACAACGATAAAAGCGTCGGGTCGGTGAGCTCGTAAATAGAAGGGTAGAAAGAGAGAGAGAGAGAGAGAGAGAGGGAGGAGGAAGAGGGTGGGAGGAGGAAGAGGAGGAGGAGGAGAGTCGCGGTCCATTCATGAGTTCGGCCACGGGCAGCAACGTGCTGCAAGAGGAGAAAGAGGAGGAAGAGAAAGAGGAGGAGGAGAAGAGGAGGAGGAGGAGGAGGGGGAGGAGGAGAAAAAGAAGGAGTCGACTCGCTCGGTCGTGCGTACACGCTGGAAAAGTCTTTTTCTCCGTGTATTTTACGGGAGGTCAGGGTTAAAGGAGGATGAAAGAAAGATGGAAGTAAGAGGATGAGGAAGAAGGGGTTTGGGGTGAAGGGGAGGGGAGGGCAGAGGGAGGAGCTACTGAGAGGGCAGACTAACATTTTATGCGACTACGATTCTCTACAACCGCGCGGTACGTCGACCCTCCCTCCTCCCTTACGAAAGAGATTAATCGAGAACGAGTTACAATACCTCTCTCTCTCTCTCTCTCTCTCTCTCTCTCTCTCTCTCTCTCTCTCT
>NC_057692.1:3326939-3328813 GCF_014466175.1 Vespula pensylvanica | reverse complement strand
CTCTCTCTCTCTCTCTCTCTCTCTCTCTCTCTCTCTCTCTCTCTCCCTCTTTATTTCTTTTACTTTCTCATTCTTTCATCTCTTCTCTCATTTCAATCGAAGAACAACGAACGGAAATAAAAAGAATATCTATGTATATAACTACTTTAAATTCTTCGATTGACTTTCCCGCCAGAATTTAATTATGAGGTCACGCGACCCCTCTCGCAAACCCGTATCGAACGATTCCAATCGAACTTTTCCATTACATTTGTTACATGAAAACCGTCCCATCCGCGCATTAACTTATACGCCATTTTTATATAATCCAATTTGAAATACGTCATATTGAATATTAATCGGGATATAGCTGGAAAGGAAGATATAAAATTCAAAGATCGCATTATCTTTCGTAGTACTTGTGTAAATAATTTATAGATATAATACGCATATTCGTTTGTTTACTAGGAAAAAGACGAAGACGGTTTCTGGTTAACGTTGCATTTAACAGAAGATATTTTCCAGATAAAAGTGGAGGAAGAGGAAGAGGAAGAGGAGAAGAGAAGAGAAGAGAGGAAGGAGAGTATGGAGAGCAAAGGAAATCACTTCCGTTGCAATTCTCTCCATACCTCCACCATCACCACCATCACCACCATCACCACCACCGCCACCGCCACCATCACCATCACCATCCTCCTCTTCTCTTCCCTCTTCCCTCCTCCATCGTCTCTCCCCTTTACAAGACTTTCAGAGAGCGGAAAGAAATTAATAGAGGTAAAGGCTAAACTTCCTGCACCGCGAAGGACTTGGCTTGGCGTGGCTCGTAACTTTAAATCCTCTCGGACGAATTTCCGACGTGCGTCTGCCTCATCTTCTGGAGAAAAAGAGAAAAAAAAGAAGGAAAGAAAGAAAGGGAGAGAGAGAGAGAGAGAGAGAGAGAGAGAGAGAGAGAGAGAGGAGGAAAAGACTACCTCTCTTTAAATCTAAAAGGAAAGGGAAACGATATTCTTCTTCCTTTTCTGACTTTCCTGACCTACTGCAAGCTTCTCGTGGATGCACCGTCGATCTTTCTTCTTGCATCTTTATATATATATATATATATATATATATATACACACATATATACACATATATTTATATATAATATATATAATAGATATGACGGTATAAATACATATACATACAATATATATATGTATGTATGTATTTACCTAAAAGAAAAGATATATATATATATATATGTATATGTATGTATTTATCTAGATACATAATAGTTTCAAGGGCAATGTCACGAATCGAACATCTCGTGTAAATTCTTAGACGATATATCTCTCTTTAAAAGTAGGCGTTAGGATAACATAGTACGTATTATCTTGTTCTCTTTTGATTTCTCTTAACAAATATTCTAGAGTATAAAATTAGAGATGAGAAATACATATGTGTATATATATATATATATATATATATATATATATATATATATATATATTCGGTTTATTATACACTTAAAGAGATATATATTCATACGACTGGAAACTTACACTTGGCAAAACTCAACGCGCTCGTTCGTAGATAGGCTTTGAGCATCGAAAAGACTTTATCGCTGATAAGGACAGCCTTATCGTCGTGCGCGAGCAAAAGATAAGATGCACGAGGTGTGTAAGTACTACCTATGTGCGTATAACCGATTCCCGTATGTACACATATATCCGTATGTTCACGCGTTCGTTCTTTCTTTTCTTTTATCATCGATACGAACTGTAGAATCTTTGAAAAATAATTAGCATTAGAAGTAGCGGAAATCATTAGATAGCAAGAAAGAAAGAGAGATAAAAGAAAAGGCATAGAAACAAATTCAAAATAAAAGATCCGCAAAATAAAACAAACGAAATAAA
>NC_057692.1:3314439-3324439 GCF_014466175.1 Vespula pensylvanica | reverse complement strand
GAGAATAAAAATGTTGCCGGTGAATTTTCTTAGGCTGTTTGTCGTATAGAAGGTGGCGCGCGAACGAAGCTACGCGAAGCTACGCTCTGCCGTTGGAAGGCTCCGTCGAGCGCTGACAGAGAGAGAAAGAGAGAGAGAGAGAGAAAGAGACAGAGAGAGAGAGAGAGGGAGGGAGAGAGACAAAGACAGAGATAGAGACAGAGCGAGAGAGAGAGAGCGAGCGAGCGAGACAGTCGAAGCGAGCCGAGCGAAGCCGAGCGAAGCCGAGCGGTAGCGGGGCGGAGCGAGGCGAGGCGGGGCGTCGAGTCGACCGAAGCGGCGACGAGGTCTTAGTCGAGAGCTAACGCTCTTTGCCTGTTGGTCGTATATAGTCGGCCGTCCCAGGACCGTATCTATCGACGCCGTCGATCTCTACAAAGGATTAATCCTCTCCGCTTCTTCGTGGATCCATCTCTCTTTCTTTTCTTTTTTTTTTATCCTTTCTTTCTCTTTTCTCGTTTTTTTTTTTTTTTTTGCTTTTTTTCAACGATTCTTTAATAGGTAAAAATTTCGTGTTGGGGATCGATTCAAGATTTTTCACGTCGACTTTTTGGCATCGCTTCTTCTTCTTCTTTTTTTATTTTTGTATTCTTTATCTTTTTTTTTTTTTTCTTTTTCCTTCTCTTCTTTTTTTTCCGATTAATTTTTCTTCTTTTTTTTTTTTGTATTTTCTTTTTCGTTTCTTTTTATTCGAAATAATCAATAACGGACTTTAATAAATACAAGAGACTCGGGCGTCGAACGCTCGGGATTAAATAATGCACTTCCTTTTACAGAAAATACTGAAAGGTATATAAACAATCGGGGAATATTCAATATTAATTATACAGTTAATTTACGAGGCGTGAATAGAGCTCGCCCATCCGCTTAAACGAAATCTCCCATTCGAACGCGGACAATATGTGCCCGGTCGACGTGTACAATAGAGTTTTATATGTAATTTATTAAAAGCCGAAACTCTTGTGGACGATGGATAATATCGGTGAAACGTCGACGCGAAGAAAAATTCTTGTACGTTCGTTCGCTGTCTCGATCACCCGAAAACACAATAGCAGTAACAGAAAGGGAAAGTATTTTTAAAGACGGAGTAAAAGTTTCTTTTTTCTTTTTTCTTTTTTTTTTTTTTTCGATAGTACAACGTTACTCCGTTTCCCCGGGATTATCCTTAGAACGATATAATAAGAGCTATCGTCTCGTCATCGAAGGCACGGGGCCACGAGTCTCGAAGTATAGTCATTAGAATTTTACTACCTTGGCCGATGATAACGGGAGCCCTTTCCGTGGACGGACGTTTCATTCACAAAGAACGTTGATCGATTCACGCGATAGAAGATAATACTTTGTGTATACGTACGCGCGCACGTGTCCTACCTATCGTTTAAAAAGTACATCGAGATACATTTATCTCGAAGTACGAAACTGTGGCAACGATAAGAAAAGAAGAAGAAGAAGAAGAAGAAGAAGACAAAAAGAAAAAGAAAAAGAAAAAGAAAAAAAAGAAGAAGAAGAAAAGTTAATGGAAGTTACGACGAGTGCGTGTTTCGCGAGAGACGAAATAAGTTTTTTTTTTTTTTTTTTTTTTTTTTTTTTTTTTTATAAGATATAGGAGCGAGAGTGATCGCTCGTAGATCTCGATCTCGATCGCGATTTGATACGCAAAAGAGACAGGGAAGAACGTTGGGATACGTAGTTGATATATAAAAGGGGGAAACGTTAACTGGAATCGACGAGCGGAGATACGGGGCACGCACGTTCGATAGATCCGATACTGCGTTCCGTAGCGAAGTGCAGGTGGGCCGAGCTACGGCGGAAACGAACGAAGTCGTACTCGGGGGAAAACCGAGCGGCGGCACTCGGCCGAGGACTGTTTTGTCAGAGTACCTCAGTAATGCTTTGCATGGCCAGCTAGCCGCAACTCGGCTCTTGTCGCTGAGTCTCGCGTCGTATTTATCGTTCACTCGGTGTGACATCGTGTTGTGTGATATGTATTACTTAGATACGAAGGGACGTGAGTAGCGAGAAAGTAGAGGACCTTATATATATATATATATATATAGAATTTTCTTAACGCTACGCACTGTGTGTGACGCGACATATATTTCGGGCGTGGATCAAATTTCGTTTCGGACGAGCGCTCGAACTCGAGTGTCCGTTCGTCGAAGGAAGGAAGGAAGGAAGGAAGGAAGGAAGGAAGGAAGAAAAAAGAAAGAAAGAAAGAAAGGAAGGAAGGAAGAAAAGAAGTAAGAAAAAAGATCTTGTGTTAAACGGAGATAGAAAGAGAAATAGATAGAAAAAGACAGATAGAGACAGAAAGACAGACAGAGAGAGAGAGAGAGAGAGAAAGACAGTGGGACATCTTGCGCGATACGTTGCTGCGTGTGAGAAAATAAGGATAGAAAGAAGAGAAGAGAAGCCGGATCGTGGACGGCAGCGACGCTCGCTGCGGCCCTGGTGGAATCTCGATTCCACCCCAAACGTGTTTCCTCACTTGAGAACCGAGCTACCATCCGAGACAAACTGTGTATGGTGCACGAGCGAATCAAGATGCTGTCGTCGGTGCCAGCGAAATAATAATGTGGTGCGACGTTGGTCAGGTGAGTGTCGTGCGAGAATCATCTTGGTTTCATCACATTCTTCTTCTGCTTCGTCGTTGTCCTCGTTCGTCGTCGTCGTCTTCGTCGTCGTCTTCGTCGTCATCGTCGTCGTTGTTCATCGTCGCCAGTAAGCACGGTCTACGTTCCTACGATTCTTTTCTCTCTTTCTCCGAGACTGACTCTTTCGAGGTTATCGCAGCCGCGAGACGAAGACAGAGAAGGAGAGAGAGAGAGAGAGAAAGAGAGAGAGAGAGAGAGAGAGAGAAGTAAAGAAAGAGAGGAACGGCGACCGTCGCTGGTCGATCGCCGACGGCGAGACTCGAGAACGACTTCCTTCCTACACATTCTCGCCATCTTTCTCATAACAATTTTTCAACTTGAAACCTCGAAAATTCTTAATCTCGAGCATTTTGATTCTCTTTTTATATCTCTGTCTCTTTCCCTTTTTCCGTTTCCTTCGTTCGCGTTTCGGTAAAAAAATGATAAACGACGAACGACCACAGGAAAATTTCAGGCGAATATTGAATCGTTCGGTTAGAGAAATTTTCGATGGAATTTTTTCGATCTTGAAATTTTAACGAATTATCGATGACTCGTATATTATTTTTCGTTCGTCAGACTTCTCTCTCTCTCTCTCTCTCTCTCTCTCTCTTTCTCTTTCTCTCTCTTTCTCTTTATCTATCTCGTATAAGAGAAAGAGTGAGGGAGAGAGGAGAGGAGGAGAGAGAACAAAGTACGAATATAAGTCAGACGCAACTCCATTCTCCAAAAAGGAGAAGGATTCGATCAGTAATGGGTATAAAATGTCGAAAAAGAAAATAGAACGGGGCTCGCTACGATTCGAGTTCGTGAGAGAAACGAAGAGCGCGTAAACAACACATCGGAGTCCGAGTGTCAGATTTGACGCGTGGTAACCTCGTGTTCGGTAGTTTGAATTCGAAGCGATCCCGCGTTTCCTTGGCCTGGGGCTGTTGGGGTGGCGCGGAGGGGAGGAGGTGGATGAGGTAGGTGCACGAAGAGGTGGAGGAGGAGTTAGGAGGTAGAACGGCGACAGCGACAGCGACGATGACGGTGGCTACGATGATAACGTAGAGAGAAAGAGGGGAGAGAGTCGGTGCGTTCGTTGTGTGTATAGTATAGATATAGATATATATATATATATATATATATATATATGTGCATATATATCCATATATATATATATATGTGTATATGATGTATGTATATGCTGTGTATATATGTATATGTGCTGTGTATGTACGTATATGTGCTGTATATGTATATACGTGTATTATAAGTTGCGCTCGCGCGTTCAACACGGAGGAAGGCGCAAGCAAAGAGGTGGGGAGTGCGCTGTGTGAGGTGACTATGGCAGCGACGCTGGGTCGTGGGTCGCCGTTTGGCCGCTAGGTGGGGGTAAAGTAGCAACGCGTAAGAGAGAAAGAGATATCTGCCTGGAGGCTGCCTCCTCTTCTCTTTTACTTGGCCACCGGCGCCGTCGAGAAAACGCTCGTTCGGCTCTTCGAGCTCTGCTCTGCTCTACTCTGCTCTGCTCTGCTCTGCTCTGCTCTGCTCTGCTCTGCTCTGCTCTGCTCTGTTCTGCTGATGTGCTAGCTGGAGGAGGTGATGGTGGAGGTGGCGGTGGAGGTGGGCACGTTTATGACCAACCACCGAGGGGCAGCGTAGTCATGGTTACTACGACGACAACAACCCGAATCCTCTCTCTCTCTCTCTCTCTCTATATATATATATATATATATATATATATATATATATATATACCTATCTATCTCTATTTTTTCTTTCTCTCTCTTATAGGAATGTTTTTAGGAATATATATATATATATGTATTTTTTAACGCTCCTCCTTTTTCGTCTCGAACGAGACTCTTATTATCTTCTTTCTCTCTCTTTCTTTCTCTTTTCTTTATACCATATTTTCTTTTTCTTTCTTTCTTTCTTTCTTTCTTTCTTTCATCAATCTTTTTGTTCTTTTTTCCATTTCTTTTTTTTTCTCTTTCCTTTTTTCATAAGCATATTTTTAAACGATAAAGATAGTCCGTGTCCAACATAAAATACGGAGGGATCAATCCTTTCCGTCGCGTCAGCTATCGAAACACGATGCCCGCGCAAAGTTCGACTCGAATCGTCGTTCGCTTCCTGCGATTCGATTTAACACGTCCTACGAAAAATAATCTATTCGTTTGGTAGAAAAAGAAATATATATGTATGTGTGTATGCGTGCGTGTGTTATATATTTTCGTCAAAAGCAAACAACGATGTTTTCTCGAAGTAATCTTACTTTTTCGATTTTAACTCGATACCTGCGTAACTATTTTATTCGTTGTGTGTGTGTAGTGCGTTAGTGTGTTAGTTCATGAAAAAAGTATACGCGTTGAGGGCGTTACGTAAGAGAATCACTAGAGGACTAAAAGGCAGGACGAAATTGATGAAAGTTTCGAAGGATCTCTAGTATATATAGTAACGTATATGTATGCATGTATGTATGTACGTATGATATATATGTATGTATATGATGTATGTATATGTATATACATATATCGACTATCGGGTGCAAGAGAGAAGGAAGATAGTTCTACCGACGAACTAATACTGCATTCGCATTGATCGGAGAGGGAGGGACGGAGAGAGAGATGTATATAGAGAGGGGAATTGTTCGGCGACGGTTCACCGATTGTCCGTAGAAATTCTCGACGTGGAGTAAGTACCTAGTAAGTTGCAAAGTTGTTTCTAATAGCAATGACGGAGTAGTACGTTTAATTTTTTTTCTCACCGGGACAAGTACATGGCGTTATTTTCGTCCGCCAATTTTTCCCATATAGCATTATCGTAACGTTCTAAGAAAAAAGGAAATAGAAAAAAAAATTGTGAGATATGTGAGATAGATCAGATTTGTGATATTAGAAAATAGAACATTTTGCAGCAGGTTACATCGATGGATAGATAAGTAAATACGCCTTAACGCGTCTCTCGCTGTTTCTGCGAACGCTTTCCGACGGCCGGCGTCTACGATCTATTTCGTTCCTTCGAAGACGATCTTCTAAAATCTTCTTGAATGATTTATTTCTAAATCGTTGATAGAACGATCCGACAACGTTAACGATTCGTAGAAGCTAGCCATAACATATTTTTCCTCGACAAAATATTTTCGAAATCGTAGAAACCGAAAGAGAAAAACGAGAGATAGATAGATAGATAGAAGTACTCTCGTCGAAAGAGAGATCTCGAAAATGCTAGGTACAATATTCGAGAAGTTATATATTTACATAGATTTCGAGTGTCGCTAGTGCTTCATCGTTTTGTAGTACGCCCATTGATACACATAGTTACACGCACACGTACAAACACACACACATATATATATATACATAAAAGCATGTATCGTACGCATCGCCCATTTTCGAGTGATAATCGTCGAAAAGCGTGTGCTAAAGTAGCTTCGAGGATGGATAAATATAACGGAATAGCATGAAACTCGGAGCTGCGCGCGTTTTTCATTATCCTGCAAAATATTGTCCACTGTTCGTCGCTCGTAGACGGACGAGAACGAGGATGAGGACGAGGACGAGGACGAGGACGAGGACGACGAGGAAAAGGAGAAGAAGATGGAACGTGAATCGACCGTTTAAAACGTATCGTCGAGTTATGTGTTATCGTTGGTTTTAACACGCTGCTGCTCAAACGACAGGAACGTGTCCGTCGAGTTATCGGTGTGCGGCGATCTGTCAATAGGCTTCTCCCATTCATAAATTCGGTGCGGGTGTGCAGCCGCATAGTTTCGCCGTGAAAAGCACGTGGCGCATTGGCCTGCTGGAGAGGAGGCCGCCTCTACTTCTCTCTCTCTCTCTCTTTCTCACTCTCCTCTCTGTGTCCTACCCCTTACCCCCTTATCCCGTTGCACAACCCCCTTCATCCACCCCTTCTTCTCGTTCGTTGGTCCATTCTCTCCTGTACGTTACATCACAACGACTAAAACTGTCTGGTCTCTATCTCTCTATCTATATTTCTATTCGTCTACCTATTCCTCTCATTCTCTCTCTTTTTCTTTCTCTCTTCGTTTCTATGTACAAATAGCATATAATCGGCACGTATAATTTAACAGTCTAAGAACCTACCACCAGCGACACTTCTCCGTTGATGCGTAAAAACTAAAAAAGAAGAATCAAAGCACGCCGTGAGTCGTGATAACGGTACGTACGTACACGTACGTGTAATCGACGACGATGACGACGACAACGACGACGACGACGACGACGACGACGACGACGACGACGACGACGACGACGAGGACGAGGACGACCACGGCAACGACGATGGCAACGACGACGACGACGGCGGCGGCGGTCGTCGTATCGTTGAAAGCAAAGAAGAAAAGGCAAGAGACCACGAGAATCCCGTGGTAACCGTTAGGAATAGCGTAGGTAGCACGCGACACGTGCCTACGCACACGCTTCAGCTCGAAGAAAGCAGGAGATATCGATAACACTTAGCTTCCGCACTCTCTTCTCTGGATTTTCAAAAGATGCAAAGAGTGAGATAGATAGATGGAGAGAGAGAGAGAGAGAGAGAGAGAGAGAGAGAGAGAGAGAGAGAGAGAGAGAGAAGGTACACTTTGCGGTAGGTTAAGGTTAAACACACAATGAAACGATCATCGATATACAGGCCCCATATTTTTTCTTTCCTTTTCCTTTCTCCTTTCTTTTTCCCTTCTCAATTTCCTTTTTCCATTTATTAACTCCGAAAATTTGAGTTTCTCTATCGGTTTGTAAAGGTGAAAATTTGTATAGGCGAATTTTATGGTTTTGTTATACTTTTTGTGTTAATGTCCGATAGATACCTCTCTCTTTCTCTTTCTCCCCCTTCTTACATTATATAACGAAAGAAGAATAATAGCACCTGCGTTAGACTCTCGTCTACTACTCTTTTATTGTGGTCTCGTTGTGTGACTCGTCTACGTAGCAATAACAACAGCAGGTGCCATGTCGACCCCTCCGTTCTTTGGTTTTCTTTACCGACAAGCCCCATTCGTGTTCTTCTTCAACATGTCCGAAGGTATTCCAATGTCAATGTACCTCCTTCTCTTTCTTCCTGCTCTTTTTTCCTCCCTTCCTCTTTCCATCCCTCTCTACCACCCTCCGTCCTTCTCAACCCTCGATCTAATACCCTTGGAATTAGCACGTCTTTCCTCTGTCTGCGATCGTACCCTCATTTTTCCGCTCTTTAAAATCCCCCCATTGTTTTCTTCTATGGGTACGTGCCAGCCATAAACGAGTAACGACCGAGTAGTCTCCATTGACGAGAGAGTCAAGCACTCCTGCGTGTTTGTTTCATTGCCACGAGTCGAGTAAAATACAATAGATATATATATATATATACACGTACATGGATGGATGCACGCATGCATACATAAATAAATATTCGTGCGTTTCGATTGCATCGACTATAAATCGACTTAGTATTTTATGCGATCGAATATTTCGTATTTGTATAATAATAATACATTTTCTTTTCGTTATTCCGTGATTAAAATTACGATTTTGTTAGGATTAAATACAAAATTTCTTTCATTCGACATTTCTAACAACGATCCCGTGCACCGTATTAAAAAGTATACAGAGAACACTTTTATTTCCATGTGCGTAACTAATTTTGTAATTCGTTTTACAAATTGGCGCATTGTTGGTATTAAAAAGATAAAAAGATAGATAGAAAGAAAGAAAGAAAGAAAACAGGAATAACAGAGAGAGAGAGAAACATAAAGAGTCTAATGTGTATATCATGAATAATCCTTGTGAAAAAGTAACGAAAGCGTATACTTCGAATTCGTCTCTAATTACTACACAACGAACTCTACAGTATTCTTGTATACATAGTTACGATACATAAACATATATATATATATATATATATATATATATATATATATATATATTCATGTTGGAAAGGGTCGCGTGCGACGTGCGAAACACACGTGGAGGAAGTAACGCGAAGTGGGTGCATCGTGCTCATCCTCTCTCTCTCTCTCACACACACACATGCACACACACACGTACGTACATACATACATACATACATACATACATATAGCAGACACTTTCCACCACCTTTCGCGGTGGGCCGCCGGTATCGGAAAAAAGCATCGCGCTCTGCCCCACGTGGGGCCGAAGTAGTGACTTGGACGTACTCATGCTCACAAATATATCAACTGTATGTATGCGTGTGTATGAGATAGAAAAAGAGAGAGAGGAAGAAAGAGACACGTCCCCCGAAGAAACGCTCGGACGGATCTCCGAAGATCACGTGCTGCGCATAACTTACATTCCCACCACTCCTTTCGGTAGCACGTGCCTCTTCGTTTCTCTCTTTCTGTCTCTTTCTCACTCGGTCGGTGCGCCTCCATTCTCCCCTCCTCCTCTATCGACGGGTACTACTCCGCGGTGAGAGAGAGAGAGAGAGAGAGAGAGAGAGAGAAAAAGAGAAAGAGACGGCTTCGATTCCGCGATTCGGTTCGATCGAATGAAACGCTATTACTCGATCTTAGACAGTCAGTCGCCTCCTGCGACACTACCTCGATCGTTCTCATCTCTTTTCTCTTCTCTTCTCTTCTCTTCTCTTCTCTTCTCTTCTCTTCTCTTCTCTTCTCTTCTCTTTCTTTCTTTCTTTCTTCTCTTCTCTATCTAACTCTCTATCTATCCATCTTTCTCTCTTTCTCTACGTCTTTCCAAACTTTGCCTTCGAAACTCCGCATTGCAGGAGGAGGAACCTTCTTCGTTCTCTTCGTTCCTATTTTAGGTTATGTCGAGTCTCCCTTGAGAAAGAGAATTAGTCTATTGTAAGTGATCAGATCGAAGGTTAATGCTGAAGGTGAATCGTTCTTCGTCCCTTATGAAATAACTCTTTTCTATCTTTCTCTCACAATTATAATACGTCAAATAGAAGCAGACAAAGAGTAGAGATATCAAATGATATTCATGGAAAACTCGGAAAGAAAGAGATAGAGAATTATTAGAATTTTCAACAAATCTAAAAGTATGTAGTGTTATCTAATATAATATACGATATAATGAAATGGAGAAAGAGAGAGAAAAAGAGAAAGAAAAGGAGAAAGAAAAAGAGAAAGAGAGAGAAAAAGAAAGAAAAGGAGAAAGAAAAAGAGAAAGAAAGAGATACGTTGGTTTTGAGGAATCACGCTCAGGTGGCAGCAGTTTGCAGAGTCTCTTTCTCTTTCTCTTTCTCTTTCTCTTTCTAATGGATGGACGGACGGATCGAGGTGGAACGCGTAGGAGTCGCGTCTATTCGTGTCCATCCAACTCTCTCTCTCTCTCTCTCTCTCTCTCTCTCTCTCT
>NC_057692.1:3306172-3314413 GCF_014466175.1 Vespula pensylvanica | reverse complement strand
GAGAGAGAGAGAGAGAGAGAGAGAGAGAGAGAGAGAGAGAGAGAATTGCGCTCGCGCGCGACTCGTATCGCGTATCGAGGCCGCACACACGTAACGCGAGCCTTTGGTGGTGGGCTCTGGTGGGGGTGCTTATCGGGAGAGTCAGCGAGCTTACGCCCGCGTCGCCGGTGTTACGCAATTCACTTGGTCGCCGTCGTCGACGCCGACGGCGTCGCTTGCTCCTCGCATCGACTTCTTCGTCGACGATTCGCCATCGACAAAAATATGTATTTTTATTTGTCTCTACTGTTACGCTTATGTGTATGTATGTGTGTATATATATATGTATAAACACACACACACACACACACACACACACACACACACACACACACACTGATATGTAGATACGCACACATACGTATCTACTACATATCGATCTTTTCCAAATCGAAAAATTTCGAATTAAGAGAAGAATTACAACGTTTGTTCTAATGTTCGCGAACAACTATCTTTACGTGGACTGAGTTTCTCTCTTTTTTTGTTCTCCTTTTTCTTTTCTTTTTTTTTTCTTCTTTTTTCCTCTTTTTTTCTTCTATTGCGAAGCGTCGCGACGTTACATAAGCTCTCCTCGTCTTCTATCTCTATATATCTCGCACATATATACTAGGATATATTCTACTCGTAAGCCTCTGGAGGAAGCAGCGGTATCGTGTCGAGCAATGTTATTTCTCTCTCTCTCTCTCTCTCTCTCTCTCCCCCTCATTTTCGTCTATTTTCCTTTTCTTTCCTCTTTTCTCTTTTTTTTATGCTTGGAGAGACTCGAAAATAATATTATATCCCTACGACGAATACGATCGTTCTTTTTTCTGTCTAACGTGAAAGAAAAGGAAAAGAAGAAAAGGAAAGAAAAGAAAAGAGGGGAAAAAAGGAGAGAGAAAGAAAGAGTGGAAGACGTGGAAGGAAGACGGCATCGATCAACGTTATTCCCAGAGATCGAGAAAAGAAAGAGAGAAAGAGACAGAAGAAAGAAGGGGAGAAAAGAAAAGAAAAGAAGGAGCGTCGCGGCGCGGCGTAGGAGTCAGTGTCCTTTAAGTAAGTTAGACGCCTGCGCGCGACGCTCTAAGGGGTGGCTGCGTGGGTGGTGCTTGCCGAGGGTTAATAGGACATTGGCGCCATGGCGGCGGCTTCGAGAAGTACGGCCACGTGCGTCCGCTATCGAACGGCCGCCACCCCTCTCTCTTTCTCTCTCTCTCCCTCTCGCTCTCTCACGATCCACCACGCCCCTAGCCTCCCTTCTCCACCCCCTCCCTTCCTGCGCTATATAATATATATACACATTGTATATACATATACTAGATATATATATGAAAAGATATATCTATATATGTGTATATACACACCTATACATTTACGTGCTTAGCTACGTTATATCGTGCTCGCCGCACGTACGCTTCTTTCTCTCTCTCTTTCTCTCTCTCTCTCTCTCTCTCTCTCTCTCTCTCTCTCTCTCTCTCTCTCTTACTTATACGCACACAATGTATACTTTTTCGGTGGTATACCTAATTTGGAACGTATGTATTATTTCAGAATGAAAGAAGAAGATATAGATAAATCGTGCTATGCTCTCGACACCTTTTATTTTATTTTATTTTATTTTATTTCTTTTCTTTTCTTTTCTTTTCTCTTCTTTTCTCTTTTTATTTCTTTCGTTCGTTGCTTTTGTGTTCCTCCATATTTTTTCCTTTCTTTGGAGGGATTTTTTAACATCGAATAATATTTCCGATAAGACGTGTATGTATATGTATGGTGTGTGTACGCGCGCGCGTATGTGTAATGTGCGTATGTACACGTGTGTAGTATACGTTTTCATTGAAATGGGTCATCTCGGCGCAAGGACGCCGTCGCGATCTTACCTCTTCTCTTCCCTACCGACCGAACAGATCGTGCGCGTGTGACGATAGCTTGTCTCTCTCTATCTCTTTCTCTTTCTCTTTCTCTCTCTCTCTATCTCTTTCGTGCTCTCTATCTTCTGGCGAGCGTGCTCGCGCGCTCTCCTCGGAGGAATTTTCAAGGTGGACTCTCTCAAGGCGCGAGTATGCGTGCGTGCCCGCATCACATCCTCTCAAACCAGTTTCACACGGACGGGAACGATACCTTCGTTTCTCTTCGGCATCGTCGTACGATTAGTATCCTCCTACCCTTCGTCTTTCCATTTCTCTTTTCGTTCTTTTTCTCCTCGTCTCATTTCTCTATCTCTTTCTCTCCTCTTTCTCTCTTTTTTCTCTGATTTTCTTTCTCTCGCTCTGTCTCCCTCTCTCTCTCTCTCTCTCAATCGCTCTTTCTTCCTCCCTTTTTCTATCCTTATCGACCGACTCACTCTTTTGCATTATTCTTGGACGTTTAGCGAAGGTAACACGAAGGTGAAACGTTGAGAACGTTTCGTCACGCACAACGTGCTTATATTTTTCGAATCGAAGGGGGAAGAATAACGAGAAGAGATCGAACTCGATCGATCTTCTCCTCCTCCTCCTCCTCCTCCTTCTCCTTCTCCTCCTTACTATCGTGTGTGAAAGCAAAAGGACACACTGTAAGTAAGAAAACTACTGTCTTCTATCGTATCGGTTGTTTTCTCTCTCTTTCTATCCCTCGAATCGATTCTATATATGTATCTATCTTTCCTTTCCGTCCATCTATCTCCGTCGGTAATTTCAAGAAGACGCGTTTTTCAAAGCCCCCTATAACCGAACGTCTCCCAACAGTGGCTTGGCTCCAACGGAAAATCTATATCTCGAGGGATGAGGCGAGGGAGAGAGGGTGATGGTGGTGGTGGTTGTGGTGGTGGTGGTGGTGGTAGCGGCGGCAGCGTCGACGACGGCAACGATGGCGATGGTGGTGGTGTACGGTACGGCGCTGGTGGTAGCGCCGACAACTATACCGCTCGATTCAAACGACCCTTCTTTTTTATTTTCCTGCGTTTTCTCGCGTATCGACGCATTTCTGCGAAAATAAGAGATAGGAATTTTCTTTCGAGAAATAAAGAAGAAATAGTTTTCTTTGTCTTATATAAGAAAAAAGAAAAGAAATGGATCTCTATGTAAAGGAGAAAATTTCTTGAGAAAGATAGCCTAGAAGGGTGAGAGAGAAAGAATGTCGTGATTACGAGCGTAATGCGCCTCTTCCATTATGTCCCTACGCCGATTTTACACTCCACTTTCCTACGGCGATTTTACTCAAGTTCCATGCCTGCCTGCCTGCTTGCCTGCCTTCTGGCTGGCTGGCTGGCTGGTTGTCTCGTATTCTCCTTTCGAGAGCGTCCGTTATTCGTCCTCGTGAAAACGCTCGCGGTACCGTCGATAGACGGCGGTAGTGCATGAACGGCCCTGTACGCAGAAGCACGGTGCTTGCCGAGAGAGTGGGGGCACTGCAAAGCGTCGGCAGAGGAGTGGGGGTAGCGTGAGAAGGATGTAGAACGTGTCGGACAAAGAGCGGCGCATTACTCGTGCATGGGGCGTTGCCATGGCAACACCGCTCCTCCCTCCTCTCTCTCTCTTCTCCTCTATCACTACCACCACCACCGTCGCCGCCACCACCATTGCCTCTGCCTTTTACTCCTCCTCCTCCGCCGTCTCCACTACCACCACCACCACCACCGTCACCACCACCGCTACCGCTACCACCACTACTACCACTACCTCCTCCTCTCCTCCTCCTCCTCGCTCATGCTCTTCGGCAAGAGAGGGGCCGATCGGGCGAGGTGCGCGGAAAAAGGGGAATGCTGGTAGAGAAAGATCGAGCGATATCCCAACGTTGGAACACGAGAGAGTAAAATGGAACGACGTAGGGTGAAGAGAAGAGGAGAGGAGCGGAGAGAAGAGGAGGAGAGAGTCGATTACCAAACGCGAGGCCTTCGGTGCAATCAACCCGTTGCCCCCTTGCGAGGGTAAAACTACCCTCCGGTCGGATAAGGATAGGAGCGGGGGAAAGCGGATGGTCGTCCTTGTGTGGGTGTTCGTCGCGCGTGTGAGAGGTCGTCGGGCGAAAGAAAGAGCATGGGGCTGGGTAGTGGGGGGTGAGGGGTGCGGGCGGGGGAGTAGGGAAGTAGCGGAGAAAGAGGAGGGAGTAAAAAAAGGAGCGAGGAGAATTACGAGAAAGATTAGATGCGAAGCGACGTCGACGTCGAGGACGAGACGAGGACGTGCGGCTCGGTCGGTAAGGCAGCAGAGGGTTATCTGCCTCGAGACACGCAAAGCGTCTCGCGGCTCTTTTTTAAGTCGATTCGCGAATCGCAACGATGACCTTCGGGTTATACCTCTTGGAGGGTATCTATCTGTCGAGCGAGTCGACCGGCTACGAAATATCGAGATACGGCCTAAACATCTTGCGTATTTTCGAATATCTGTCTTATGCCGGACTGAGACTCCGACGATAGGAATGCTTTCATAGAACAGAGATCGATAGCAGTGGCGCGTTCGATCGAGGCTGAAAACGGGACGCTTATCGGTGGACGGCGGCACACCGAGGGCACCTTGCCGTTTGTCCTTGCTCGCCTACAAAATATATATATATATGTGTGTGTGTGTGTGTGTGTGTACACACACACACACGTACGTCACACACATGTACGTACATATGTATAAGTATACACAGAGTATATACTTATATACTCTCGCGAGTAAAAAAGATCATCGTCGTGGACGAAGCGCGAAGCTAAACTCTTCGCGTGCGAGGGTGTCGAGAGGAGGCTTTCGTTTCTCGTTCCTCTCGCTGGTAACGCGCGGTTGCTCTATTCTCCAGGAACCAGTTTTCCTCCACGCTCGTGCGCGCGTGAGCGCGAGCGACACCGAGATAGGGAGGAGGAGAGAGAGAGAGAGAGCAAGCGAGCGAGCGAGCGAGCGAGCGAGGAGAGCCAGACTCGCACGAAGAACTCTCTCACGTACGCGCTCACACTTCGACGAAGGCCGACGCAGGAGCGCGCGCGCGTGTCGCACACACACATTCACGTACACACACGTCACGCACACTTACACGCACGCGCGGATACACGAACGCAACTCGCTATACACGTCAGCTAAACTAGAAAGTTGCCCCGACCGACACCGAAGAAACGACCGGTAGGTACGCCGTTCGGCTAAAGCCTTTCGAATTTAACTGAGAATGTTTTCTACTTTGTGACGTGCCGAACAATTTCCATGGAAAACTTTCAAAGAAATAAGAAAACCAATTCGAATTTCAAAACGAGAGGTAGGAAACGTATCACTTTTTTTCTTTTTTTTTTTCTTTTTCCTCTTTTCTTCTCTCTTTTCTTTTTTTTTTTTTTTCAATGCTTGAGCTGTACATACCTATAATATTCGATATAATATATATTAGATAATTTTTTATGTACATGTATATATTTTTACCGAGCCTATTTTAAAATTGGCGCGCAAATTTCGCATAGCTTTCACCGATCGGACGTTAACGCTAGCTTCCAGTATATAGTCGCCGTCGAGCTATCCCGCGTAACGTTTTCACGGCGACAACCCCATTCCTGCGAGTAGAAAGTCTCGCCGGTAGTAGAGGTATTTTACTCGGCGCAAAAGCGACATCGCGGCATGGCTCGAGAGCGTGGGTATCAGCACGGAACCGAGTCCTACGACGTGTTGATGCTACGTTGCCACGTTTCGAGGTTTCTCGTTCTTTCTCTCTCGCTCCTTCGCCGTCGGCCGTATCGTTCTTCGCTCGTCGAAAGAGCCACGCAGGCGGCCCGACGTTGCCGCTTCGTATCTGGCGGGAAACCGAAGTTTCGAAACGAATTTTCTCCCACCTCGCGGAGCGTGAACGAGAGCCGGACTTACCGATGTACTTTTCTCCTCGACTCGCTCTCTCTCTCTCTCACTCTTTTATTTTATCTCTTTCGCTCTCTCTCTCTTTCTCTCTCTCTCTCTCTCTCTCTCTCTCTTTCTCACTGTCTTTCTTGCTCTCGTATTTTATCTTTCTCTCTTCTCTCTCTCTCTCTCTCTCTCTCTCTCTCTCTCTCTCTCACGATTTCGAATTTCCAACTTTCCTGTCTAATATTATCCGAATATCAGACGTTCGAATTGACGTAACACATATACATACATACATATATATGCATATACATCCTCCATTTTCCTTTCGTGGAAAGTTACGCGAGCGTGGTGCCCTCTCGCGGAGCGTAGGACTTTCAAAATAGAAAGGCCCGCCACTTTGAAAATAGGTTTCGAAATATACGTGCCAGACGCTTGATCCCTTTCGAATAGTGCGTGCGGCCTCTAAAATAGGGAGGAAGAGAGGAGCTTGAGGAAAGGAGGAAGGGGAAAGAGTAGAAGAGGAAGAAGAAGAAGAAGGAGTAGAAAAGGCAAGGAATATAGGAGAACAGAGAGAAAGATAGATAGAAAGAGAGAGAGAGAGTGGGAGGAGCAAGAAAGGGGCCGGGGAGAGAGGAGAGGAGCTCATGGCGCGACTCGAAGCAGCCTACAGGGAGGAAGGAGGGTAGACGGTTTTAGACTACGGACTCGCCGCGTCGGCGTCGAGTTAAAAATAACAGTAACAGCGGCAGCGGCAACGGAACGGAGAGAGCCAGTCCTCGACGTCTCTCTACGTCGACGACGAAAAACGAATCTGTAGAATATGAACTCTAATAGATCGTGATATCGCGATCTAAAACGAATCTAAGAAATTTGTTAATAATTTTTCTAGAGTTTAAGAGAAGAATATTAATTTCGCGACGAGGGAAAAGGAGGATGTATCTTTTCCTTCGATTTCTGTTTTTTTTTTCTTTTTCTCTTTCTTTCTTTCTTTTTTTTTTTTTGTATTTAAGCAAGAACTTATGAACGTAAGTATTACGACGTACTTTTTCAAGAGGAGAACATCTTCTCTTTCGAAGCTTCTTCGTCGAAGCGTACCAACGAATTTGACTTTCACAAGCTGTTCTCGTCGTAACCTTGGCTTCTCGCTCACGCTCACGCGCATTCGCTCGCTCGTTCGCTCGTTCGCTCTGCCGAATTTTATTTTCGTACCATGGCGCGCTTCGCCTTCTTTTCCGACGATACGCGTATCGCATCTTTCTCTCTCTCTCTCTCTCTCTCTCTCTCTTTCTTTCTCTTTCTTTTTCTTTTTCTCTTTCTCTTTCTCTCTCTCTCTCTTCGACTCCTCAATCTTCTTCGTGTTCTCCAATTCACCCCTCACATTGAAGATCGTAAATCCAAGATACCGTTAAATAGGATGTTCTTTGAAGAAAGCATGCTAGCAATGATACTATCTCTCTTTCTCTTTCCTTAGCAAATTTACTAAAATTTCCATAAAGTTTTGAAAACAACAACAAAAAATCTTGGAAATCGTAGGATATATCTACGAATTTTTGTTAATCGGAAATCTTAATAGAGGTACGCGCGTTCATAATCGCTTTCGTCGAAATTCGAGCAAGCGAAAGATCTATGTATCTTGGTGTCGTATCGTCGCGCGCGGAATATTTTGTAGTTCATGTAATTGGATATAGTCAGAGAGTTGTTTACCGCGAACGGAGCCAGCCGGGAGGAGGAAGAGGAGGAAGAGGAGGAGGAGGAGGAGGAAGAGGAGGAGGAGAATACTAGAGTCGCGCGGATTAGATCAGCGAATCGTGTGGTTTCCTCGCGCCTTGCTTTGTTTCCACGTCTGCTATGGTCTCGAATTTAAACTATGGAGAACCGTAAGAGAGTTAATAGTCAAATTTTGAAGATCTTTGATTCGTCCCATATAATATTTAGCTTCGTGTCAAAACGTCGATCGTTCGTCGTGTATTTGCCCTTCCTCGATACTTTCCCCTCGTTTTACCTCATCTCACCCTCTTCCTATATTTTTTCCTTTATTCCTTTTCAGGTACGATCAGGTGGCTGTACCTGTCGACGCCACCTTTGTCGTAACTCGTTTCTAACATCGTCGCGGTTAACCCTTCGCCGAAGGTAGGAATCCGATTTACGGCGAACATAAACGTTGTCTTATCGACGTCCTCGCGCACGCGACGTCGTTCGTCGATATTCTTAGCTCGTACGAGACAACCTAAGTATGTATAGGTATACAGACCTATATTAGTATATGGTTATGGTGGTATTTTCGTAATGGTATCACCAAATTTGCAGATACATGCATACATATATGTATATTTTTGAACGCTTCTATTCGTGGAAGAAAAGGAAAAAGCTTCTGAAAAATTGTTCGCAACAATTTTTTTAATAATTTTCTTCGACCTAAAAATGTTACTATCAGCTTATAAAAAAAAAA
>NC_057692.1:3256572-3306162 GCF_014466175.1 Vespula pensylvanica | reverse complement strand
AAAAAAAAACGTATTCAGGAAATGGTCGACATTTCTATCTGCTACGTTAACGACCACCGTTCGATTATTCTTAATATTTTTTATCTTGCACGTACATTTTTATTGTTTTATAATAGTATTTATAGAAAGATTTTTCTTATATTTGGCTCCATCCAGGACGATGGTACTTTAGAAATATTTTCCTCCAGTTTTGGACGTTCCACTAGTAGACTTTTATATCTTGAATTTCCACTTGCATTTTTCTATACAGAAATGTCGACGATATTCTGATTCTATTCCAAATTTTCTTCAGGAAAAAATGTATTGCATCGAAAAGATTATTTTGATCAAAATTTATCAAGTATTAGCGTTTTGAAACTTTCTTATATATAGATATAAAAAAAATATATATATATATACACACACATACATATAGATATATTTAACTATATTACAACGAAAAAGAATAGAGATAGCTGGATAACTCAGGACACGGGAACGCTTATTACCGCGAACTAAGCATCGCTCGAGGCGATCGAGCAAGGACAGTACCGCTACGGAGTAGCAACGTTTCCCATTGCTGTTCGTCCTTCCCTCCTCTTAACTTTTCTTTCTTCCTCTTTCCTCCTCTTTTTCTCTCTTTCTCTCTCTTTCTCTCTTTTATATCGTGTTCGTGCCCGCGCGAGCAAGATGTTAATGCAGCGCGAATCGCATCGCGGAACGTCAAGTTGGAAAAGTCCTATGCTCAGTTAAGAAGAGAAAGAAGGAGAAGGAAGAAGTAGAAGAAGAAGAAGAAGAAGTAGAAGAAGAAGGAGAAGAGAGAGAGAGAGAGAAAGAGAGAGAACAAACAAGTAGGATCCCGCGAGGACCAACAGGACGACAGTCCAGCGTTCGACACGGGCAGGAGAGGTCGTTGAATCCCATTAAGCGGTACTCTTCGATCGTTTCGCTCCGACCACCTGTATACGAGTCGTTCGTTTCGATCGTTGCCTTCTCTTTCCTACGGCTCTCGCCCTCCCTCTTTTCCTTTTCTCTCTTTCTCTTATACGTATACACGCATACGCATATAGATACGTGTACATACGAGCCTATCACCTTCGGCAACAACGAAGCACCAGGATGAGAACAATTATGGAGAACGCTCGAGAGGCGAACTCTCTGCTACGTTCCTGCGAATATATCGTACATGTTCATGCTGATACATACGTAGGTGTGTATCACTTTGAATGTATCTGTATGTATTATATACATATGAGCAATATGTGTATGAGAAAGAAAGAGAGAGAGAGGGAGAGAGAGAGAGAGAGAGAGAGAGAGAGAGAGAGAATATTGCATTCTCGTTTTCTCGTGTATCCAAGGCGGCCACACCTTTCACCAACACCCAAGCCAGCCTGTTGGCTAGGCCAGGCAACAAGCTCTAGGCCGTGCAACGGCAAACCGACTGTGGATGCTCGTTGGTTGGTTGCTCATTCGCTTGCTCGCTCCTTTCTTCGTTTCTTTCTTCGTTTATTTCGTATCGAAGAAACTCTTTCTCCTTTTTCCTCTTTTATTTTACTCCTTCGATCGACGACAAATCGATTCGATTTGTCAAATAGCCAGGGAATACAGGATCCAAGATCCATTTGCGAAGTTCCGTACATGTCTTCGTATGTTAGAGCTATTTGGATGTAAGTACGATCGAGAGAATGAAACGAGCAAACAGGCAAGCATGCAAGCAAGCAAGCAAGCAAGCAAGCAAGCAAGCAAGCAGGCCAGACCCAGGCCAGGCCAGGCCAAGCCAAGCCAAGCCAGCCCATGCCAGGCAGACAGGCAGAGAAACGACTGCACCCGTCGAAGGGGGATTTCTCTGCTGTCGCTTCGACGATCCGGACAAAAGAAGCAGGGACCGACAGCCGACCCTTCGTATAAAAGGTTCCAACCCTCGTCTCTCGCTCTGTCTTTCTTCCATTCTCTCTCTTTCTCTCTTTCTCTCTCTATCTCTCTCTCTCTCTCTCTTTCCCTCTCTCCTCTCTCTCCTTCTCTCTCTCTCTTTCTTTCTCTTTTTCTTTTTCTTTTTTCTGACCGAGGGTACATACGGGTTGCTCTACTCCGAAGCCAACAATACGACTCAGAGCTTTACCGACACGTTCATAGAAGAAACGTACTCGATGCTGCTGACTGACCCTCTCTTGCTCTGAATATGCGAATGGACCCGGTGATGGTCAGCATTTCCTTCTTTAAGACTTCCTTCGAAAATCGTTACATAGAGAGGGGGAAAAAAACTGATGATCTATCTATAGACAATAAGCATTATATCGCAAAGAGAAAGTTTCTTTCACGTGTACGAGATTTCATTTATTGAAAAACATCTTTCAAAATTTGATCCGTAAGTTCTCTCGATCTATTATTTATTATATTACTACTACTTATACCGCGTAGCACACAGAAAGTAGGGACGAAAGAAAACATGTCCGTTTTGCTTGCCTGCCACTCGTCTAGATCGTAATCGCGATCTCCTACCATCGCGACTCGACTTTCTCCTCGAGCGGCTTTAATGTACCTTATTAGTTACTACCAAAGTAGTTGCAATTTCTATTTTGTATACTCCGTTAGATTTTCCAAGTGAGACAAGAAAGTGGAAAAGGAACGTTTACTAGAGGCTTTTGCTCCAGACTGCGACATAGCCGTTGTGTTGCATCCTCGGCGTTTTGTAGTCGTTGTCGTCACGTTGACGGCAAAAACGTTCGATTCGAGCGTGAGAACCGCTGCTGCTGTGTAGCGTGCCACTATGGTTTGCTTGCTTGCTTGCTTGCTTGCTTGCTTGCTTGCTTGCCTGCTTGCCTGCTTGCCTGCTTGCTTGCTTGCTTGCTTGCTTGCTTGCTTGTGCTCGAATGTTCCTGCTATAACAGCAGCGTTATAGCAAACGTGCTCAGGTCGAAACGAAACGTTCGGTAAAGTTCCCCTTGGGTTGGCCCTCCGTCCGACCCTCGTCAAGCCTCGTCGCTTTTCGTTCGAGGCTTTCCGTGGCAAAGTACGGACTAGGGACGATTGGTATTTCTTATTTCTCTACCTGGACTCCAGGTATACCTATATACCATATTTAGGACCCACCAACACAGTTGGGAAATAAAGGGAAAAAAAAAGAAAACGAAGATAAACCGTCCCAAAGATTTTCCCAACTTTTCGTCAATGCAACAAAATCCTTCTCTCTTCCTTCGAAACTCTGTACATTATTTCCAAACTTTACTTCGATATTTTCTTATACTTTTTAAAGAGATCTTCTCGACGTTTTCGACCTTTTTATCTGTCAAATTTACAGTTTTACCGTCTGATGTCTACTCAATTATTGACCGTTTTCTTATAATCGGATCAATCGAACGTTTTCGTCCGTTTTCGTTATCCTAGTAAAAAAAGAACGGTTACCTTTCTGTAACACGATACTAGAAAATTTTCTTTAGGAATAAGATAGACTCCGCGCGTAATAACCGTGAAAAGAAAAAGAAAAAAAAAAAAAAAGATAAACTTATCAACATTGATAAAGATCCAGCTTTGCTGCGTCGTTACGTTAAGTGGGAATAATTGACGTTCGATCTCGGTATTTGAAATTTAATAAAATTATTCGACGAAGGAGAAAATTATTCGAGCCTTGTTAAATTTCAACAAAGTATTATGATCTATCTCTTGAGAATTAATTGTATGTGAACAATGTTGATCGCGTGAGTCAAATCGCCGTAACTAGTATTATTTCTCCATCGTTATTACATTAATGAAGTATCGTTTAAACGTATCTTTAAAGATATAATGTGAAAAGAAAAGAAGAAGAAAAGAAAAGTAGGAGGATGTTCATACATAAACGACTAAACGAGAAAAGCACTAATCGTTCGGTCTTGGGGGTCTGACCTTTTTCTTGTCGTGTCTCTCGTTGAACACCTGCGACCAACATAAGCGAACGAGCATCATCATCCCTTGGCATATCTCTTGTAGGTCTCCTCGTAAATTTGCGCCCACTCGCGAACAGGTTTCTCGCGTAAGCAAGCAAACAGCTTTGCTTGCTCTTTCATCCCTCAACGTAACCATGAATTCCGATCTAGACGACTAGAAAAGCTTTACCTTACTACCACAATTAAACTGTCTCGTTTTCTCTATTCGTAGAAGCTTTTCGATAATTGCACAATCGGCTTTATCGACTTGGTCGATCGATTCACCTCATAAAAACGTACCACCCCGTATCGACGAATTGAAATCTCTCGAAACGAAACGAGTATGAGAGGAGAAAGAGGAGAAAGAGACGAGGGGAAAGGGGAAGGGGAAGTTGAATATATACAGAAAAAGAAATTTCCTATCTGTGGTTTTCGATTCAATTTCGAGCCGACGAATAGCGTCGTTCGTTGGTCTGCTAATAGATATCCCCGCGTAATTTACAACTAGCACGAGGATCATCGTGGGCGTATAGAGAAGAAGGAAGAGGATATACGATAGGACGTGTTGTATTATATACGTACGGTTGCGCGCGCGTAAGCAGGAAGATGCTGTGTTAAAAAAAAAAAAAAAAAAAAAAAAAAGGGAAAAAAAAGAAAAGAAAAGAAAAAAAGGCCAGGGGCGACAAAAATGTATGAGAAAGGGACGTGCGCTCCCACACCAACTCTCTCGGTCCCTCTCCCTCTCTCTGTCCCTCTCTCTCTTTCTTTTTTCTCTCTCCTGGCCATATGGCCCCTTTTCCCTTCCATTTTTTAGTTACCCCACCTTGTCCCCTCTTTCATTTCTTTCTCTCTCTCTCTCTTTCTTTTTTTTTCTTTCTTTCCCCCTTCATTCTCCTCCAACTACAAAACTGGAGAGCCACCCACGTGCATCGAGCATCCACGTGCGTACATACGTCATCGTGAGACGAGCAACTACGACCTTTCCAATCGTCCCATTCTTATGGATCTTTAAAGAGTCTCTTTCTCTCTCTCTCTCTCTCTCTCTCTCTCTCTCTCTCTCTCTCTCTCTCTTTCTCTCTCACCTTTCAACGTTATACCCTTTTTATCTCAAAAGTGTTTCCTTCTACAAACGGATTAAGATGCTTTAATTCTCTCTTTCTCTTTTTATACATTCGAGCCAATTAAAGGCATCGAACTCCCTCGAGACACAGTCGAGATATCGAATCTTTCTTTTCTGTCTCTTTATTTCACGATCTCGTTCTCTTTCTCTTTATTTCTCATCCGCACGCGCTCCGGTCTTATACACATATATGTACATACATATATATACATTTCTTTCCCTTACATTTTACCCTTGATGCGTTCGGCGTCTCTTCCTCTGTCCATCTTTCTCTACCTCTCTACCTCTCTCTCTCTCTCTCTCTCTCTCTCTCTCTCTCTCTCTCTCTCTCTCTCTCTCTCTCTCTCTCTCTTTCGTTTTCTCTCCCTTTTGCGAGTTTGGCCTCGGAGGATAGGGCCGGACCCTTCGTTTAGGGCATCGCAGATGCCGCGCGCCCTTGTAGATTACTTCCCAGTGGTTATCAATCCTTCCTATGAAATTAAATGATAAAACAGCAGTCTTGGTGATTCCTACGAGTCGGAACTAGTTGAGAACCACTGAAGATATAGGGGAGCGAACCCTCCTTTTCGGAGAGCTTCCTTTATTCATCCCCTAATGTGGGACCGAGCGGCTCGTAGGAACCTTCTAGCCATGCGATATATAGGGTAGAGTATTTATCCGACGAGTTGGTACATAGGTACACACTCACCTTGAAATATATATATATATTTATGTATATATATATATATATATATATATATATATATATATATAATACGTCGTGAGGATGCACTACGCGTGTGCCCCATCCCCAAATTTTTGTTCGCAGCATCCTAAAGATTTATTGTAGTTATGATTTTATTATTTTGAGATTAATACTTTGATGTCCGTTAATCGTATATTAATCTCCTACTATTATATATGTATATATATATATGTATGTGTATGTGTGTAAGAGATAAGAGTTTGGGAAATGTAGCTTAACTCGTTATCAGTATATTGAATATATAAATATATGTATATGTGTCTATATAATTTTCAGCAATTTATTCTAACGATTAGTTATTTTTAATAATCCACTTACAATAGTTACTATTATTATTATTATTATTATTATTATTATTATTATTATCATTATTATCATTATCATCATATGTGAGAAAATATATTCATATCTGTAGATTAATGGGGGAAAAAAAAGAAAAAGAAAAGATTGGAATTACACAATTACACACGTAATCGTAAAAAGTACATACGTACTTACGTATATAAATTAGAGCAAATGTTTTTCTTATCTTTTTCTCTACATCTTCTTTTTGTATTCTTTTTTTTTTTTTTTTGTCTTCCATTTATAAATCATACAGCAATATCGTAAGATTGGTAAACTAGATTCCAAGATGATCTCAAGAATCATTGCGCATCATGCTTCGTAAAGAACATACTCTGACAGTGAGGAAAAGAGAAAGAGAGACAGAAAGAGAGACACTGTGCTCGCGCTCGGCCGCGCGTGTCGTCGCAAGTCCTTGAAGTCAGTTCGTACTTACAAACGAACGCCCTGGCAATCTTATCCGACGCTCGTTGTTAGATAGCACGTCGCTAATCTGCCGCGGACTTTACACCGCTCAAGTCGTTCGTATGCTCGACGTACAGGATCGCGATGATTCTCTAAGAAAAAATACATCCTGAACTCGAATTTCAATTCGATTGATTCGACAAAATTGGAAATAAAATTTATCAAGGAATATCTATATGGACGATGACATTTGGAGATACATATATCTTTTTATCAGATATTTAATACTATGACGAGAAGTCTTTGATATGACTAATCTTGATTGAATGTGTGTGTATATATTTATATACATATGCATATATAAATTCGTCTTATTTTAATTAGAAATAAAATTTCAAACGTTCGATATCTTGAAATGTTAATTTCATGGAAACTAAACACGTTACGTATCAAACAAAAGACAGGTTTTTGTTTCATTGACGTAACTAATCCGATCTCAAGTTAATGGTTTTTGTCAGTGCACGTACATTATTATTATTTATTATCTATTATCTATTATTATTATTATTATTATTATTATTATTGTTGTTGTTGTTGTTGTTGTTGTTGTTATTCTCTCAGTTTCTACTAACAATGCATTGGAGAAATTAAATAAATAAAGAAATAGATAAATAAAAATAAAATGAAAAAGCTGCGAAAATTTTGATTATAGTTGACGTCATTAATAATTTCATGAGAAAGTATCGATAATATAATTTGCATCGATCGATGATAAATCTCGATCGTTCCTTCAGAAAGATTTCTTTTTGAATTTTGAATATAATTATTTTATTAAACGCGCTGACGCCTGGTATCTCTACGTTCGTCGCAGCAAAGCCGACTGTTTTTCGAGCTTGGCGATCTCGCCACCGCACGACGCTATCGTCGAGTCCCCTTTCGAAAATAACACGGCCGGTTGACGTCATGCCGTCACGACGATCATCGTCGTCGAAGCTTCTACTCCTCGTGGCCAGCTACCATTGTGTCGTTTTACGACGGAGATTATTACAAAAAGAAATTCTACGGCTTCGATTATCTCGAAAAAATCAATGAGAAAATCAATTTTACATAAGATCGGAACAGTTTTCGATATTTATTATTCACATTTTTTTAGCATTGCCGTTGCGTCCTTGAAATTCTTTGACGTTCTTTCGAAAAATTCTAAAAATAATCTTTGTTTCGTTTTCTTTTTTTTTTTTTTTGTTTTCATTTCTTACTATCTTCCTTTCGTTATATCCGAATACGCGAATGAAAAAAAAAAAAAAATAGAAATAAAAAAAGAAAAAAAGAAAAAATCAAAAAGAAAAGACAAAGAGAAGAGAAGAGAGAATGGATAAAAATGAAAAAGATTGCTTCGAAAGATTAAAATTATATCGTAGAGCAGTATACCACCCGACTCTAACTTCATCGGATACGGACCTGGTTAGATAGACTTCGACTCTCGTAGCAAACATTACCTCATCATCGCGCATAGCCGGATCCAACTCGAGTCTTCTCCACTTCTCTCCTTCTCTTTCTACGTTCTTTCCACTTTGCGCCGTCGATCGTTCGGCTCGAATCTTTCAGCTTTTTATTCGATTCTAGGGAATCGTCGTCGAATCAATCTACGTGCTACGTAGTTACATAGCCTAACGAGTAGACTTTCTTTTTCTATCATCATCTTCTTCGTCTCTTTTTTTTCTGTTCTTTTTCTTTCCTTTCTTTTTTTATTTGAGAATCAAAATAGCACGAGATTTCATTGTTAAAAAAATCTTATCTCCTTTCGATCGAACGTCCTTCCGTCGATCGTTTTCTCTTGTAAAATGATGGCTGATTTTCTTTAGGAATATTTACCAAATGAAATATCAGCGCGAACCTAGCTTTCCTACGTTCGTTCGTTCGTTCGTTCGTTCGTTCGTTCGTTCGTTCGTTCGTTGGTTCGAACTGACTAGATAACTCCGACTCGTGTGGCAAAGATTACCTCATCGTCGCGCATAGCCGGATCCACCGCAAACCTTCTCCACTTATTCGTCATCTCTTTTGCTCTTTGGTATGTGTTTCTCGCATCGTATATTCGCGCGGAACGTGTCTTCCTTCGAAACGTTACGAGATAACGACGATTCGTGAAACAAAGAAAAAGAAGAAGAAAAAGAAAAAGTATAAGAGAAGAAGAGAAAAGGAAAAAGAGAGAGAGAAAAAGAGAAAAGTTCGGCAAAGTGAACAAATTCCGAAAGGTAAACTTGTGTGTCGAAGTGAGACGGGAAAGTATTATATAAAAATAAAAATACGAATAACGTATTCGAATAAGAAGAAGAAGAAGAAGAGGAAAAAGAAAAAGAAAAAGAAAAAGAAAAATAAGAAGAAGCAGAAAAGGAAGAAGGATATAAAAAAGGATAAAGAGAGGAAAACACGACAAGGAGAGAGAGAGAGAGAGAGAGAGAGAGGGAGAGAGAAAGAGAGAGCAAAGTATATACTTCTCTTGTACACGTTCCTCTCTCGAGTTTGATTTATGGCGAGTTAAGTAAGCGTGCGTTTCTCTGTGGCACACGACTAATCCGTTACGACGGAAGGTACCTCCCGGTCGGTGGTGTGGCCACCCTATGGTTTACCGCGCTCGATTCAACAAGTGCGCCCGAGAACCACGTTTTACGATTATCGGCTTTAAGGAGAAACACTACGGTGGACGGAACAACCGACCATCTCAAGTCAGTCTTCCGAGTCGACACAATGACTAGCGCCTCTCGCAACACAGACGTTTCTTCTTACGTTCTTACGCCTTATTATTCCATTTTTCTTCTTTCCCTTCAACATTGGAACTTGTTATTCGTATTCATTCTGAATACGAGCGCTATAAAAAAAGCATACAGACAATACACGCGAAAAATATGAAAGAGAGAAAGGTACGTGAAAATGTGGAGGAGTTTTCTTCGTTATCGCCGAGAGGACAATTTTTTATCTTTCTTTTTTCTTTCTTTTCTCCTCCTTTATAAAGAATTCAACGAATCGATTAGAAGGAAACTTAGTCATTTGGAAGTTCTTTTTTTTTTTTTTTTCTTTTTTTTTTTTTTTTTGTTAAGAATTTCTTTTCTCTTTGCTCTCTCCCTCTCTCTCTCTCTTCTTTCTTTTTCAAATTTACATCTCGATGATAAAATCGAACAACGAGAAGGAGTATATCATCGAAATGATCGAATTTAAATGCGCACGCGCGCTCGCTATTACTGTTACTATGTTTTTCTTTGCCACATCGTCAAGAGAAGCCACGAGCTCTCGAACGAGAGTCATGGACTCCCACCGTATCTCTCTAGCAGCGTGCGCGTGTTTTTTTGTCACATCAAATCAAACGTCATATGCATACCACGTGGATGAGAAGGGACGAGGAATGCATCATGGGCGACATCTACCGGCGTTTGGGCTAACTATCGTGTCACATCAGTGGTTATCAACTTTTCGTTTTCTCCTGTCTCTGTCTCGCACCGCGCACAAACACACACACACACACTTCCTCTTTCTCTTTTTCTTTCGTACTGTATCGGTACTTTTTCAATAATATTTACATTTTAGCGAGGCACGTTTCGATAATCTTATTTCTTTACTTTTATTTCTTTCAACGTTCACGCTGTTAATCATCAACCCCCTATGTATATCTTTCTTCCTCTATCAGCGATAACTAGCGAATAGTCTGAAAGATACGTCGTATAAGCAAGGGTCAATGCTATTCGACACCTGTTACGAGACACCCATTCGTTTCCCCGCGAAATCCGTAGCGCAGTATATTATCGTGATAAAAGAAAGAGAAAGATGAGAGATGAATAGAAGTGCGTTTGTCATGCGGGGGGAAACCCGCATTGCTTGCTCGATCAGAGTTCCACGAGTTCCACGAGTATAACAACGGTCCCTCTATCTCTCCGCTCGTTCGTTTTCTCTCTCTCTCTCTCTCTCTCTCTCTCTCCTCTCTCTCTCTCTCTCCCTTCAAAGTCCGACTCGATCATCCATTCCGACGATGACTTCTTCCAGAGCGGTAGGTAGGGGAAAACGTCTGACGTCATTCACCAACGTTCTGTCAGCAAGCCGACCCTCTGAGTCACGTCGCGTATCGTTCGCTCGCTTTCTTGGCTCTAAAAGAGTATCTAGAGTCGGCAAGGTCTTTACAGTCATACTATCATGATTGTTGAGAACTGACGCTCTCTAGAAACTCAGAAAATTATTTGAAAATTACTATGAGGAAACGATTTCTTTTAGAAAAGTCTTTCGAAAGCTCTTTCGAACAGGCCTCGAATATATCGTCATTAGCGTTAGCGTGCTTTCTTGTACATACTTTCACTTTTACTTAGCAGCAACAGCAATAACACGGAATACGATGATAGTCGAGGATTTTACGAGTCCTTCGATATTTATCTTTTTTCCCCTATAACGGCGTTACCTTGCTCGAATCATCGATGCAAATCATTATTTTTGCTCGTGTCAAACGCTCCTCTCTCTCTCTCTCTCTCTCTTTTTGTTTTCCTTTCTTTATGTATTACAGCCAGTCCTAATCGCAGCGTGTTCTTTTTCAGAGTTGTGCAATGATGGGTCTGCAGGCCACGGCAGGAAAACGTAAACTGGAGGGAGGTGTGGGCTGCATGGAGTTCGACATGGACATGGGCGAAAGCCCGTCGAAGTTAGGTCGCGTGGAGGGTAGCTGGTGGGCAATGGAGGACGGCTATGCACCGTCGCTCAGCCAGACGCCAGCATCTTATTACGACATGGAGGTGTCGTCGCCCTGCTTGCAGGCGAATCCCTGTCAACCTACGTCAGGGAATACTCAACAACAACAACAACAGCAGCAACAGCATTCGACGTCGCAGCAACAGCAGCAGCAACACTCGACGTCTCAACAACAACAGCAACAGCAACAACAGCAACAACAGCAGCAGCAACAGCAGCAACAACAATCGTCAACGTCACCGTCGGCACCGAATGCCTCAACGGTGGCACAGCTGCATCATCACGCGCAGCACTACTATCATCATCAACGCGGTACCTCTGGTAGTCCAATCGGTAATAATGGTTACAGTCAGTTGTCGAGGCCTCAACCTCAATGGGGCACTCCCCATCATTACGAGCCGCCAACGATAAGACGCGAAGAGAACGGAAAGAGCTATCTCGAGTTGGGTTCGAGTTACCGCGCGAACGAGAGGTGCTGCGAGGGCTCGAGGTCGAGTTGGTGTCGACGAGGTAGAGCCTGCTATCGACAGAGACGGTTAGCTGTTCTTAATATCTCGATGTGCAAACTGGCGAGGTACCGTCAGTACCCCGATCCCAGTCTCCATCGGTCGGTCCTCATTTGCAATACCCTGAGGCATTTGGAGCGCGAGATGGAGAGGGATAGAAGTCCACCGCCTATGGAACCGGTAATACCCGCGCCCATGGCGCAGCTTCAACCACCTGAACAGGGCAGGCTAACCCCTTTCCCGATGCCACCGACTTCCTCCGGTGAAACGGACGCGGACTCGGGTATCGGCGATAGCGACGATAGTAGATCGATCAATTGGGGTAGCGTGTTATCTCTTTCCAGTCAGTCGCCTCTCGATCCACTCAACAATAACGAGCTTTTAGACGTCGACATCGGTCCAGACTTGGATCTCGACTTTATGCCTGGATGGAAACTGACTCCTTTATCGGCGGATGATATTCTTAGGAGTACAACGATACAGGAGCAGCAACAGCAACAACAGCAACAACAACAGCAACAACAGCAACAGCAACATCATCATCATCATCACCACCATCACCAACAGCAGCAGCAGCAGCAACAGCAACAACAACAACAACAACAACAGCAACATTTAACCTCATCGAGCTGCGGCAGCACAAATGTGGGTGGTTCAGCCGTAAATAACGCCAGCAGCAGTAGTACGCACGAATCGCTGATGTGCGTAGGATCATAGCCCCCAATATTAACGTCGTTGAGTCATCTCATCGATTTCTATCCCCTGACACCGCAAGGCAAATAAAGAGAGCGGCTGCCACGGGTCCCCTCCGATACAGAGAGACAAAGAAAGAAAGAAAGAAAGAAAGAAAGAAAGAAAGAGGTACACGGGCCTCTTACTCGGGCCGTTCGGTCCCGTCCTTAAACTTGTGCCTCCATCAACAAACATCGTCATCGTCGAAAACGTCTCTCGTTTGCTCGCGTCAATTACGAGCTTCGAACGGATTTGATATCCGTTCGGTAAGCTAGAGCATCGAAGAGAATAATAGCGCGACGAATCGTCGTCGATCGCGTAGGAAAACGCATCGAACGGCCGTCGAGGATGTACGCGGGACCGAGCTAAAACGTGTGAGCCTGAGGAAGATAGAATGATAAAGTGTGATAGACAGAAGAAGGGAAAAAAACGAAAGAATCAGAGCTCTCAACGTCCACGCCCCCGGGCCGGCGATGCGGTAGACGAAGAGAGTAGCCGAAGGAAAGAAAGAGAAAGAGAGAGACAGAAAAATCGTCGGACACCTTCCATTCCCAGTCGATTGCGATGGGAGCTGACGAAAACCCGGAGCCTTCTACCTAACTCCTTCTCTTCCTCCTTCTCTTTCTCCTGCGTCTCCTCCTTCTCCTCTTCCATCTCCTCTTCCTCTTCCTCTTCTTCCTCTTCCTCTTCCTCTTCCTCCTTCTCCTTCTCCTCCTCTTTCTCCACCTTCTCCACCTTCTCTTCTTCCCGACAACTCGAAAGTCCCAGAAGAATCGATAAGACGTGGTATCGCTCGCCTAGCCGGCCGGCGTTGAGAACTCTCTGTCGATTAATCGTACGTCGCACGAAGAAGCAGAAGAAGACGAAGTAAAAGAAGACGAGACACGTGACCCCCTGTGGCGAAAAAAGGGGTGTGTACGCGAGAACGATCACGACCGCCGTGGCCTATATCTTTTAGAGACGTCCTACGTACGACGCATGGATGAGATAATTAATAGAAACGGATACGCGTGCGTGCATGCGTACGTACGTGCGTGCGTGTGCGTACGCCCGCGCGCGCGCTCATTTCTCAACGCTTATGGTGCTAGGGGTTGCGCTAGCCGACTTACTGGCTACGAAACCTGGTGCTCTTTCTTTATTGCGCAGCTGAAAAACGAAAGAGCCGAACTGTCTCTCTTTTTTCTTACTTTCTTTCTTTCTTTCTCTCTCTCTCTCTCTCTCTCTCTCTCTCTCTCTCTCTCTCTCTCTTTCTATCATCCATCCATCCATCCATCTATCTATCTATCTATCTCTTTCTCTCTCTTTTTCTCCAACTCTTTGACGAGTACTTAGGTAACTGTTTTCGTAAACATCTTGTTGGGTCTCAAATCGGTGATATTTTCAGATGAAATAGATCGAGATTTCGATCAAGATCGAATGTCGATCGAGAAAGAAAGATATAAAGGAAAGTAAAAAAGGGACAAGGAGAGAGAAAAAGAGAGAGAGAGAGAGAGGGAGACAGAGAGAAGGTCGGACGAGGCGTGTGTACTCCTTATGAATCCCGCCTGCGTTCCGACGCGCGACGCTAAACAATTACGTACCTGCACATTTTAGAGATCGGGATGATATAAAGTTGTTCCCTCTTGGTAGGTGTCGCTCGCGATGGCCACCCTCGCGCCACTGATCTCCCCGTAATGTATCATAATGTATGTATGTATGTACACACGTATATAAACCAAGTGTGGCCCGCTTGCCGCTTACCGGAGGGAAGGAAGCTCGCTCGATAAATGACGAAACGAGGAGGATGTGTACTCGTCTCTCTGATTCTCTCTCTTTCTCTCTGTCTCTCTCTCTCTTTCTCTCCCTCTCTTTCTCTTTCTCTTTTCTCTCTTTTTCCCTTTTGGCGGGGATACGACTCTCGTCGCGGTAATATACGATAACGAAGAAAACAGAAAAGAATCTTCACCTTTATCCTTATTATCTCGCTCAACATCCTCGTCGCTCGCCGAAATTTTTTAGATTCGTAATCGTTTGGAAATGTTTTTTTTTTCGGTCTATTTTTTTTTCTCGTAATAATTTTTCTAAATTTTCATAGCGAGCGGCGTTGAGTCTATCTCGCTAAATAGAAGGAAGGAGAGAGAGAGAGGGGGAAGAGAAACAAGAAGAAAAAGAGAGAGAAAGGAGGAGAAAGAGAGAGAGAGAGAGAGAGAGTACGGAAAGGAAGAGATAGAGAAAGAAGAAAAAAATACAGAGACCCGTTCGATAGAAAAGAAAGATCGAACGCAGATATGGTATTCGTTTATAACCGGTCGATATGTCGTTCGTAAAGAAGAAAAGACAAAATCGCGCGAGACCTAGGGTCCTCTCGGGGCTAAAAAAAGTCGATTTCGAATCGTGAATCGATCCCGACGTATTATTATTACATCGAGAGAAAAAGAGAGAGAGAGAAAGAGAGAAGGAGAGAAGTGAGAGAGAGAGTGAGAGAGACAGTGAGAACTCTACACAACATATATATAGACATGCGGAAAAAAGAGAAAAAGAGAGACATACACCACACACCTATACAAAGTACGATACGTGAAATTCGCTCTAGGTATTTCTTGTATATAAGTTACACCACATTTACAATGGTAAGTAATAATCGGAAGGGGTGACTTCCGATCGAAGAGAGAAACCATTTCTTCTCTCTTTTCTTTTTCTTGCCGCTGCAACACCGACGAATCGACGCTTTATTCCCCCTCCTTCCTTTCCTTCCCCACCTTAGCCTCGACACGTTCATTCCTTACCCGAAAGAAATAAGAAGAAAAAGAACGAAGGCAAAAAAAAAAAGAAATAAGTTCGATCGACTTTCCTTTTCTCCACGAACTCCGCCGATCCTTTCAACCTCTTCTCGTCCCATCATACCCTTCCGCCCCCCCTCCCTAATCTTACCTCAAAAAGGACGTTTTCCTCTCGTACCCTTTTCTTTTCTCTTCTTTTTTTCCATGTTTTTTTTTTTTGCTTCTCCTAATCTTTATCTTCAGTTTTTCTCTTTTTATACGAAACGACGAGCAATATTACTTTTAGCAAAAGCGCGAACGAAGTTAGGGAAAGAGCGTAGGGTACGTACAAATCTGTGTCTTGTGCGCGTCTTGCGTCGACACGTGTTACTTAAATCGCGAAATTATCTAGAACGGAAGATGGGTTAAAAAGGAAGAAAGAGACAGACAGACAGACAGACAGACAGACAGGCAGAACAGACAAAGAAAGAGAACATCAGAAAATGGCGGAAAGATTATCTTACGGTATACTTGTATAAGCGCAATACAGATATAAGTATACTAATACAAAGTCCGTGCAAGACGCGCATATCGCCAACTAAATAGAAGTGAGAGAGGGGTCATATAATGAAACTATACTTCTGTGACTACGATATTTCGAAGAAAGGAAAAGCAAGAAAGAAAGAAAGAAAACTTTGTAAATATTATAAATAAATGCACGCGCAGAGAGAGAGAGAGAGAGAGAGAGAGAGAGAGAGAAAGAGAGAGAGAGAGAGAGAGGGAGAGAGAGAGAGAGAGAGAGAGAGAGTTACGTTTAAGCGGAATAAATAAAAAAAGAAGAATATAATAGGTATATAATGTGAAAAATATACATATATAAGATATTATTATATATATAAACACAAGAATTATATATATAAGATTATTATATATATAAATATATATATATATATAAATATATTTACCTTTGTAAGAACGATACAAAAAACGGCTATGGGGACTCGCGCGTTACCGTTATTGAGACAAAGAAATTTATTATCTCGTACGCGTACGCGTCGCGCGAATACTTTTCGAACGTCATTTCCGTTCTAATGTTTCTTACTTAAACGACGAAGACGAAGACAAAAATAAAGATGAAGTGAAAGAAGAAGAAGGAGACGAGGGGTTGGAGGGAGGGATAATGAGGATAAGGTCAATATTTCGTTTTTAATTTTTTGGAAATTCATTTAACAAACAAACAAATAAACGAACGAACGAATAAACAAACAAAGAAAAAAAAAAAAAGGAGAAGAAATCGGAGCGAAGTTTAAGAAAATTCGTCGATCGACAAACGCGACGATCCGTCCAAGGAGTCAGTGTGGGTGTCGATGAACGGTAAACGCGGATGACGAATCGTTGATCTCCGTCGCGATTGCATTTAGAAAAAGTCGACACAGTATATATCTATGTATAAATATATAATGTATAGATGCACATATGTATATCGGGTATGGCGCCAAGAAATGTACGATTAAGTTCCTATTACGATACCTAACCGATAATTAGTTAGCCATTTTTATCCGGATTCAACACCGAGGTGCTGACGGCGTCGAGTCGAGCCTCCCATCACGAACTATTTGAAAGACCGATCCTCGTGTGTCCTTCGTCAAAAAAATTCGATGATATACATACATATATACATGATACACGGAGCATGTACGCACACATACACGTAGAGACAGACACGGACACGGACACGGACACGGACACGGACACGGACACGGACACAGACATGGACATGTATATACTAATAAAATATCATCGTTCGCTCGACGTCACCGTGAATGATCGTTTCAAGACGCGCGAGTCCTGGTATAGCCGCGAATCTACGATGGGAATGGAGATGCGAGAGAGAAACGCGTTGTACATTGTAAATAGTAGCGTGAAAAAAAAGGGACGACGGTTATGCAGAGAAAGACAGAGTTAATTAATTAAAGCATAAAAAAAGGAAAAAAAACATACATGGACACACACATACACGCGCGCGCGCGCGCGCGTATACACATCCACCCACACACACACACACGCACACACACACACACAAGGGTGAGAATTATTGCCGCGATGACGTTCGTTAACGGAGCATGAAAGAAGGGATTTAGAAGAAGGAGGGAGAGAGCGAGAAAGAAGTGGTTTTTGAGAGAGGAAAAGATAAAAGAGAGAAAGAGAGAGAGAGAGAGAAAGAAAAAAGAGTGCATCGAAATTGCGGCGAGCACGCGAGACGATCGTGTTTTTCATTCACGAAATCATACTTTCCGGCATACTTGTTCGTATTCGAAATATTATATAAGGGAATATGCGGGGAAAAAAGATAATATGTACAAAAATACAAAGAGAAAAGTAGATGTGGGTAGAGTAGAGGGTGCGCGAAGATTCGAGAGAGCAAAATGACGAAGAAGAAATGAAAAACGTTTGAGAAGAAATCGAACAAGAGTTTGGAAATGACGTTTCATTTTTCTTTCTTTCAATTTTTGTTTCTCTTCTTTTTCTTTTTTTTTTTTTTTGTTTTGTTTTTTATCGAGATATTCCACCAAGAAATTTGGTGATCAAACGATCGAAGGAAAAATGAGAACGTACTTTTCTTGCACTCTCGATTTCTTCTCCTGAACGTTATATAATAAAATTCTGAAAGAGTTGAATCTTTCTCCTTCGCACATCATCTACGTTCCCATTTCGTATCGCGAGAATCATGGCGTTCCTCGCGCGCGCTCGCTCGCTTTTAAATAGATCTAGAAAAATTGAAAGGTACGTTGTATCTTTCGAGGCAAGCGCATCGATAGCTCGATCATAATAGGGAGAAAGAGAAAGAGAGATCACGTTGATATAAAAAAAAAAAAGTAGGAAGGGAAGATTAACATTAAGGTGAAATTATAAAACGATGTTCAATTTTTTCTTTCGAAAGGATCGCATGTTTGATAGATAAATTCGAATATTTTAAACGATTTCCATAATAATGGTAATAAAAGAAAAGAAGAAAAAAAAGATTGAAAAAGAAACAAAAAAGAATGAAGTAATAAGCACGAGTCGCAATCACTTCTAGTCCTGAAAACGATCGACGTGGTCTCTCGAGCTAACGATGCGCGTAGTCTCGACCATCCCTTTCGTTTCTTATGTTTTTCGAGTGAAGTATAAAAACTTGTTACACACACACTGTTCTACCAAATTCCTAATGGCGGATGATAATGGTAAATGCAAGCAAGCGATAAGATAGGGAAAAGGCAAAGCAAGAACGTATGATATGTGAACAACAAAAACAGCAGCAGCAGCAGCAGCAGCAGCGACAACAACAACAACAACAACAACAACAACAACAACAACTATCAAAAACAATAAAGAGTATTATTCTATATATAACAATGACTTTTTTTTTAATCCCTTCAATGCAAAAAAACATTTCTTTATGATATTTATAATGCGTCATTTTCAAACATCTCACTCTGTTACTATTCAAAGAAAGAATTCATTCTATCCTTGAAGAAAACCAATGAGTAATAATATATCATCACAGTTATCAAAGTACAATGGATCCACAACAACATTCGAATATCCATTGAATCTTTCAATAAGTATAATCTCAATTGTGACAAATTATACAACATTTGTCAAAATCTAATTACCTTAAGTTCCATAAAAAAATTCGTAAGATTCATGACGTCGTTTATTTTCAATATATTCTTTATTTTTATATATCGATTATTCATTATTAAATAATGAATATAACTCTTATGTTTTTCTTATTTCCATAATAAAGAAACAATATATATATATATATATATATATATCGATGCAATTCATTATAAATAATCTTTATAAAGATATCGATATTTACTCACTTCGTTTTGTTTCCTTGCAGTAGACAAAATTCTTCAGCTATTAGTACGTACAATGAGTCAGTACGTAAGATATGAAAAAAACAGTATAGGATACATACAATGGATGAATGGAACAAACCCATAGATTTTTCATCGATGGTACTTCTTCGTATATATTTTAGTTTTATCAAATAACTTCGTATAACTTGTCGGTTTAATCATGTTCAATAAACATGATATATATATATATATATACACACGTAAAAACGTATTTGAATTTTATACATAGAACGCAATAAGAACGCATTTTTCTTTCTACAAAACGATAATAAAATGTTAAAAAATATTTCAATATATATAACGATGTATAACGAACTAATAGTTTCGAGAAAAAAATGGATAATGAATCAATTACAACGAACGGACTTTTTTATCGACATTTGAGAAGCAATTATTTTTATCAGTTTTCTTTTTTATTTTTTTCTTTTTTTTTTCTTTTTTTCTTTTCATAACAAGATAAAATATATTTGAAAATAATAGAAAAATACGCATGCAGAAGTATAACGGTTCGTAAAAGGAGCCATTTCCTTTTCAGACTGCATATTTTCGGAAATATACGCTAGGTGGCTCTGATTGAAAGCAAATATTTATAATAAAAAAGTAATCGAGCTATCAGCTTTTTACAATCTTTTTATACTCTTTTTCAATTACTATTAAAACGAAAGACAAGTGAGATTAGAACGACAGTAAAAAACATTACAGTTTATATTTGAATTTATCAACTAATGTATCATGTTCAATAAAAAAGTTTATGAAGATAAAGGGTTAAAATAGTTCGTGATGTAATTACTAAGATCGTTGTCATAACAAAACAAATCGTATCCGGTTTTCAACAATTTTCAGTAAAAAAGAAAAACAAAGTATACGATGTATAGTTCTTCTCGTATAAGTTTTTTTACAAAACTGATATTGTATCTAAACCTAAAACTTCGATAAATGTCTGTGATAAATAACATTGTTTAGAAGAAAATAATTCGACTAAAATGTTACATGAAATTTTAGTGTCCCTTTGGGGTTGTTCAACCAGTTTGATGGAAATGCTCGAGATTGATGTGAGAATATAAAATTGAAATTAAGAAATTTTAGATTATTAATAAATCATTTATTTAATTAATTTATAAGTCAAACTCATTGATATTGTTTGTTGTTTAATCTAATTTTCTTTGTTTTAGTCTATAGATTTAGATAAATATTTCCATCCTGGAGAACGTGCCTTAGTTAAAAAAATTATTGACATTGTCAAACAATGTAATACAATTCGAGAGTTCATTAAAATACATACGACTTTATGCGACTCCAATGAAACTGGTATTTATTTATATAATAATTATCTATATTTATTTAGAAAATATATATGTTATGTTATTATAAATTTAAATATCCATTATATACACAGAACCACAAGATATTGAAGGGCTTTATCTTCGAGCTCTTTGCGATGGGATGAATCAAGCTTTAGAACCTTTTCACCAAGATGTCATAGAATTAGAAAATACTATTTTAACTAATAGCTATACACCTGTATCTTATATACTTTGTCATGTACAAAAACATGTATGCTTATTTTCTGTTTTGAACTCCATCATACGTGAAGTAAATAATAATTTTATATATGTTATATTTTGATTAACAAAATATTATGAGCATGGCTCAAACATTAATGTGTGTGTGTATGTGTGTGTGTGTATACATATATTATATAT
The DNA here is from genome assembly GCF_014466175.1 of Vespula pensylvanica. Taxonomy (NCBI): domain Eukaryota; kingdom Metazoa; phylum Arthropoda; class Insecta; order Hymenoptera; family Vespidae; genus Vespula; species Vespula pensylvanica. The sequence goes on along the minus strand of NC_057692.1, from coordinate 3,285,360 downwards.
TGTATTAATTTCAGATAAATATACAAAAACTCCATGGTTGTAAATTAATACAATGTCTGCATCAGCATATGCATACAGGTATACCTGAAGTTGAAGTAGCATTAGAAAAGTAAGTATCAAGAATATATTATAGTTTATTGTATTGTATATCTTTTTTTATCATTGATTTTTAGGATGATACATTGTGTACATGTAGTTTTTTATAAACAATTAACAAGTTGGCTTTTGTATGGGCATCTAGATGATGTATACCATGAATTTTTCATTCAAAAAGTATCTGATGATGAGAACAGTTCAACATCCACAGAAAAAAAAAGTAATATAGATGGTTACGAAGAAACAAATAATAAAAAGTGTAATTTAGATATGTGGGATTATGATATTCAAATAGATATGCTTCCTTCTCATATTGGACCATCTTTAGCAACAAAAATTTTAACTATAGGACAAACTATTATAATGTTTGGAAATGATCCCAGGCAAAAAAAAGGTAAATGTTATATGGAATTATTCAATTATTAAAAACTACATGCAATAATTTTGTTGCAATTACTAAAATTTGGAGATTCATTCACAGATTTCAGTGTAGTCACTAAAGCTGATAATTCTATATGGGGTGAGAAAGAATATGAATATTTTCGAAAACTTCAAAATCTTCAATCCAAACCAATTTTTAATATTGTTGAATTTGAAAGGACCATTGATGAATTAAAACAGTGTGTAACTAAACTGTTATGGCAAGTTGCAGTTGAAGAAGCTCAACTTTTGCAACAGCTTAAATCAATGAAAGACTTCTATTTAATGGGACGTGGCGATTTATTCCGAGAATTTATTAGGCTGACAGCACATATCCTAAATAAAACGCCAACAAATCATACATCCAGAGATATTAATCTTGCTTTTCAAATAGCAATAAGAAAAATGCATTTAAGCGATGAGAGTACTATGGATAGCTTTAATTTCACTGTACCAATTCCGGAGACTAAAACTGACAGTGATGATGATTTTATTGGATCTAATGATTTTTCAGAAAAAGAACTCGAAGATCCTATTGGTATAATTTTTCTATATAATTGATTGCAAAATTTTTTATTTGATATTCAAGAAATAAAATGTTCGAATATTTTTTTCATAGAAAAACGTGGTTGGGGGCTAATAATACTAAAATATAAAATTGTTTGGCCGCTACATTTATTATTTAGCCCATCTGCATTGAATGATTATAATACCTTATTCCGATTTTTATTAAGAGTGAAAAAGACACAGATAGATTTATGGAATCTATGGAGTGAACATATGCATTTTAAAAATATGTATGTAGTTAAATTATATATCTATTATACATTTCATGTAATATAATTTATTATATAAATCATTTATAATTTTAGCGATATTGGTGTAATTCAATTACGAAATAACTTGATCTTCATTGTTGACAACTTACAGTATTATTTGCAAGTGGATGTATTAGAGAGTCAGTATGCTATAATGGAAGGAAACGTGAAAAATACCAAAAATTTTGAAGATGTACAAAGAGCGCATTCTATTTTTTTGGCTAATGTTATGTCACAGACTTTTTTAGCAGGCAATGTTAAAGAGAGAAAGAATCCAGTAGGTTTAATTAACAGATTTTACGTATTCTGATTTGTTATTATTATTAATAATACTGCATTGTAATGAATTATATTATCCACAGAATAAATCTAACATAGATTATTTTTTTATCAGGTAAATAAATTGATACGCCTTTTGTTAAGACTTTGTGATGATTTCATTCTGCAAGCATCTACGTGGGAAGTTGCTAATTTGCTTCTAACAGAAAAAGAGGAATTAAAAACACTTTCTGATACGCTCGATTGTTTAATGGATTGGTTGACTAAAACACTAAATCGAGTTCGTTCACAACCTAGTGGTGAACATTTAGCTCAATTGCTATTGAGACTCGATTTTAATAGATGGTTTAGTAAAAAACTGTAAAGTATAATAAAAATTGCAATTATTTTTTTAATCAAATATTTTATTTAAAATAAATTATCGTTATACTTATATATACAACATATTGAATATTTGTAATGTAAGAGAAAGAATAGCAAAATGTATAATACTTGTACTGTTATTTAAAAAAAAAAAAACATTATTTAAAATTTTCATTTGATTTTTTAAGTTTCTATAAATTTTAATACAAAATTATTCCGAATCGCTTCCATCATTATAATCATCATCTGTATATCCACATTTTATATCACGATGTAATTGGTTTAATTGTAATGCATTTTTAATAGCTATATTTGAAGACAAATCTTTGGCTGTGAGTTTATCATTATTTTTTATGAATGGATCAGCACCATTTTTAAGTAATAAATTCACAACATCTAAATGTCCATGATTGGCTGCAATATGTAATGGTGTTTCTCCCACTTTATTCTGAAATCAATTATGAAAAAATCACTTTATTATGTTATAATTTAACAATTTAATACGATCTGAAAATTTGATATACTTGTGCATTGATCGCAGAATTTGGTAAAGAGAGGAGTTCTTTTACACAATCAATGTGACCAGTACACGCAGCCCAATACAATGGTGTATTTCCTGCTGCATCTAAACCAGTTCCTGATACCCCTTGTTTTAAATATTCTTTTAGAAAGGAAACATTTCCACGTCTGGCAGCTTCATGTAATGGCAATAAAATCTCTTCCATTTGTTCTTCGACTAGAAATGAAGATAAAAAATAAAATGGACTTCTATAATAGCATTATCCAAAATAATTCTAACCATAATTAACAGGTATAAGGCCTTCACGACTTCCACATTTAGCTTTCCACCAATTACTGTCTATATCTTTTTCATAAACATAAAGTATATCCCCTTCGTCGAAAGATAATTCATCTGCCTACAAAAAGTAAATATAACATTCTAATAATCTAGCCATAATAAAGAATAATTTTTAACATTGAAATAAAAAAATATTTGCTTACTTGTTGCGCTGTATATTTGTATAATGCTCTGACTACTTTTACTTTACCTTAAAAAAAATTTTGTATTGTAATATTTTTCGTTATAATATTATATTTGGAGATAGGTGAAACATAATGCAACACTTTGTTTACAAATGATTTATTGAATTTTTATGATTCTGCATTCAGTTATATGAAAAATTTTATTTATATTAATAATATAAATATCAATTATCTTTAAAATCTATCTATATTTAAAATAATAGAATAGTTACAATGAAATGCAGAAACATATATTTCTAAATACATAATTTTATCACTATATACCTTCACAATTTTATATATTAAATTTATAAATTGTCATTATATATAATTTCATGAACGATGTTTTTAATAGGTATTTACCAGGTTTCCAGCTAGTTTTGGGTGGAACAGGTGTTTTCACAGGCATATTCATCATGAAGCACTCTTACCATCATAATCCACTAAATGACATATACAGCTATATTCACAGCAATTCACATTGATGCACTATCTTGTGCATACATTTTAAATCATAACACATATCCTTTATAAAATTGTTATTATTATACATTTAAATTTTCTTTTTTGCTACTTTCATAAAAAGTATCATATCTAAAAAAAAAATATATATATACGTATATATACTATAAATTTTTAATACTATTATCACAAAAAGTAATCTAATAAATACTGCAATTTAAGAATATTAATATCTATAATATAAATCTGAAATAAATATTGTACTTACTAAAAAATACTACAAGTACAAATGCAATCATTAACCAAACCCAACACCTCCAATTGGATTTTGTATGTTCCTCCAACTTTAAAGATTCTGTTTTTAATTTCCCGGTATTAGTATTTGTTAATTTTTCAGACTTTTCCAAAGTATTGATATCCCTTTTTATAATAGCACTAGCTGCTAAAGCGTGTTCTTTCATGCTGCTAGTCATGGAGAGCATATTTTCTGCTATTTTTTCTTGAATGTTGCGATTATATTTCATGAGCGCGTCTAAATCTTCGTCCTGTATACTTGTGCTAGCATATCTATGTCGAATTCCATCCTCTAAAGATCCTTAAATTAAATATACATTTCCTTTATTATATTGTATTTTTATATGTAAATATTATTTTCATATATGATGCATTTATAATATAGTTTCCTTATACCCTTTTCGGTATGAAATAGTTCTGCACGTAATTCTTGATTATATCTTGCTGTAGTTTTCTGATGTATTTGTGTCGCTATATTTGGACCAAGAGTATCATTTACATTTGATGTTTTAGATAACATTTGTACAGCAGCTACTCTTTCATCTGGATTATTTAATTTTGCTGTGTTAACAATTCCTTTTAAAAAATCAAGTCTCTTTAAATATCCTGTTAAAACATCTTTGGAGGGTTTACTAAAAGAAAACGTTTTTCTTGGAATATCTTTTAAGTAAATAAAATTTTTATATTATAATAACATTAAAAAAAAGATGAGTATATAATATCAAATGAATTACTCCGGTAAAGCTTGCAACTTTTTAATCATTTCGTCCAGAGCAAGTATATACTGCAACAAAAAATAAATTTTTAAATAATTTACAAGTAGTATTCTAAAAAAAAATTTATCTATTTTTAATAATATTTATGCATATATATATATATATGAAAACATATGTGCATGAAAAATAGGTTAGTAATTTCAAAATTTTTATAAAATAACCTTTTCAAGTTTCCAATCCTTCTGAGGATTATCTTTTGCCATTAATTCGCAGCGTGTTAAAAGTCGCCTAACATTAACTTCTAATCTGGACATTTGTAACATTTTTGACAAATTTATTTATAAGCACTACACGAAGTAATAATGCTCTGTCAATATCCCGTATTTTTCGTACGACTTAAACGCGTCAGAACTCTGAACATTATTTACGATCATTATAATGATCATCTCTTTAATATTATAAGACAACATATTTATAAAAACATATAATAATATATAAAAAAGAAATATAGTTACGAAACTAAAATGTTTAAAGTATGAACAAAATTTATATACAGTGCTTTTTTTTTTAAATTCCCGCCATTAACTTACGTAGATATACAACGTAAGTTTCACTGTATTTTATATAAATTTAAATAATAAACTTATCGATCAATATATAATTGTTTGATTTTATTTATGACATATTTTATGACTATTTTCATAAATCTTATTATTAATTTAATGTGAGATATTGTTTTCTAATTGAAAATGGTATAATTTAATTATATTTGTTATATTGAATTTCTTACTTGCTTTCTAATCAGACATATGTGTGTATATATATATATATATATATATATATACGCATGTATATCTATGCATGTATATACATATATATATGCATAGATAGCTAAACGCGCGCGTTTACGCTAAAAGTACCGCTCTCTGGAAGTTGATAACGGTAGGTTCTAGTTTATTTGACGTCGGTAGTAATCATTCGAGGGGCCGATCCCTATACATCTTGACATCGTAGATTGACAGAACCGCTAAGATGGCTGATATTAAAGACACTCCACCTTTATTTGATACTAATGAAACAAAAAGCGATGATTTGGAGGATGATGACGACGATGTTTTTGCCTCCGCAGTACAGGTATTTTATAAATTTCGATATTTCAATCCAAGTTAGCAGAACTCTTTATTCAGAACAAAGATTTTTTATAAGTAGTTTTATTAGTTTATTTAAGATTTGTAATATCATTCAAATTCTTTTATATCATCGAATTTCGAGATTATTACTAATTATGTTATTGAGTAAATTATATTTTTCAATTATATGGTACTATTTAGTATTTATAGACTTCAAATATATTACAAAATATATTAAATGTACTGTTAAAGTATTATATATTTCTCATTTTTATTTATAGAAATTTATATTGATAAAATTTGATTAAAAGAAGGTATAAGATTAGATATATGATATTGGTATATACTGGTATAATGTTCTTTCTCAGGATCAAAGTCAATTGGAAGATTCACCCCCTTACAATGGTGTATCTACATTACAAGCTGAGTTACCCAAATTGACGTTAAGAGACGCAATGGAAGAAAATTCATTTTCTTCTGTATCAAGTCCACCACCTGGTCCATTAAGTCCACCATTAGGTCCTATGAGCAGTGATATTGGAGATTTGCATGATGTTCCGATAAATGACAATACAGATACGCTTTCAACAAATGTTATCAAATCTCAATCATTCGAAGAGGTGATTTTGAAGTTTTAATTTAATCTTAGTTGCAGATTTATTTTATAATTCTTTGTTTTTTATAGGTATCAGGTGATACAGCTGATGTTTTTCTCAAAATCACAGTCACTTCACCTCAAAAAATAGGCGATGGCATGGGTGCTTATATGGCCTATAAAGTTGAAACTAGAACTAACATGCCAATATTTAGAAAACGCAATTTTAGTGTAACTAGAAGATTCAGTGATTTTCTTGGTCTTCATGATAAACTAACTGATAAATATCTTAGAAACGGTAGAATTATTCCACCAGCACCAGAAAAAAGTGTTATTGGTATTTTTATACTATCCTTATATTAGTACTTCTTTTGAATTTATATATATTTATATATTTACTTAAATATTAATTATCTAATTAGGTACAACAAAAATAAAAATGTCTGGTGACAAAAACCAAGAACAAAACTCAAGTTCTACAGAGTTCATTGAACGTCGTAGAGCTGCTCTTGAAAGATATTTAAATAGAACTGCTGCACATCCGGTTCTGAGTGTGGATCCTGATTTTAGAGAATTCTTAGAAGCTGGTATAATTTTATTGATAATATAATTTTATATATTTATATAAAATTTCTTAATAGTTTCATACATTTATATATAAAATTTTGTTAGATATGGAATTACCTAAAGCAACGAATACATCTGCTTTGAGTGGTGCTGGAGTAATGAGACTCTTTAATAAAGTTGGAGAAACTGTTAATAAGATAACATATAAAATGGATGAAAGTGATACGGTGAGAATCATATTGCAATAATATATAGGAAGATTTTTTTTAATATAACATGTCCATTTAGTATAACATTTTTCCGTATATAGTGGTTTGAAGAAAAAACTTCACAAATTGAATCTCTTGATACTCAATTACGTGCTTTACACTCTGCTGTTGATACCTTAACTAATCAAAGGAGGGAACTTGCGAATTGTACAGGGGGAACAGCAAGATCAATTGCAGTTCTTGGTCATGGAGAACCAGGAGCTTCTCTTGGTAGAGCATTAGCACAATTAGCTGAAACATTGGAGAAAGTGGAAGTAATAAGAAGAGCGCAAAGCAATAGCGACCTTTATCAATTTGGAGAAATGTTAAGAGATTATGTTGCACTTATTGGTGCTATTAAGGTTGGTTGAAACATATGAATTTAATGAAATGTATGAAAATATATGGAAAGAGTGAAAAAAAAAAAAAACAGAAAGAAAAAATACAAAAAAACTGTAATGATTAATACTAATACTAGGAAATATGTTTTAGGATGTTTTTCATGAACGTGTTAAAGTTTTTCAAAATTGGCAGCATGCTCAAATGATGTTAAATAAAAAACGAGAACAAAAGGCTAGATTAGAACAATCTGGTAGAACTGATAAAACAAGTCAAGCTGCTACCGAAGTTGTTGAATGGGAGGCTAAAGTAGAAAGAGGTCAAGAAGAATTTGATAATATTTCAAAGATGATAAAAAAAGAAGTTGAACGTTTCGAGTTGGTCAGAGTGGAAGACTTTAAAAAACAATTAATTGAATATCTTGAAGCTATGTTGCAACATCAAAACCAATTGATCAAATATTGGGAAAGTTTTCTACCTGAGGCACGAGCAGTCGCATGAACATTCCTCAATTAACAATATATAATACTTTTTTTATTATGTATAGATATATGAAAACTTTATGATGAATAAGATTTGTTTGCCTTACCTAACTATTTGCATTTGTATATAAAAAGAAAGAAAAGAAAAAGAAAAACCAATTATCGACTGATTAGAAAAACACTTTAACGAGAGATAGTTAAAGATTGAAGTAGAGAATGCAGGAAGTGTAGGTGATGAAGAAAAATTTAAGCAATGTTCGCTGCAAAAACTTTTGTTGTAAGGACACGTAAAATATATATGTGTGTGTGTATATATATATATGTATGTATGTGTATATATATATATATATCCATTTACATATAAAAATTAATGATTCCTATAAAATGAGACATTTTGTAAAAATAAAATTGTAAACTTTAAACTTGTATTCATGATTTAAATTGTTAGATATTAGATATAATATAATCTTTGTCATTTAATATAATCATTTGTACTTATAAGTAATCACATACATTTAGAAAAAAGTGTGCGACTGTAATTTACAGCATAGCATTAATATACTAATGATATTTTTATATCCACTAGTATAAAAAATCGTATATAAAAGTTTTTATTTTTAATTGTTTTTGAATCAAATTATCCGCGTATTTTGCAAAAATTGGTTATTGCTTAAATTACACGAAAGTCGGAAAAAAAAGTCCGAATTAATTATATATTATATAAAATAATGATACACACGCATATAAAAAGGTTTCATGTTAATTTTCTTAGTAAGCACATTAATAAAACAACTTCCTTTTTTTACATAGTTTCTATAAATAGAACTTGACTCTTGTCTGAATAATAATTGCAATCGGTTTTTTCCTTCTCCCGCATAAATAATGTCCGCAATATCAATATGTAATGATAAAAAAAATTATTCGAGGAAAGAAGAAAAAAATGTTAAAAAGAAAGAAAGAAAAAAATAAATAAATAAATAAAAAAAATCAATTTAAAAAAATGTATAACTGAAATTAACAATAATTCTTATCAAAATGAAGGAGATAAAATAACAAATATTATTTTATTGTTTGTAATCGATGATATATCGTATAAATTTTTTTTTTTTTAAAGTAACTATAATGGAAACTGTTCCTAACATTCTTTTGTCATGAAGAAAAAAAAAAAAAAAAGAAAGAAAGAAAAAAAAAAGAGAAAAGATAAAAAGTGAGAATATATGTAACATCTCTGAAGTTGGCAAACCTGTTGTAGATTGTTGGTGATTGTTGATCGTATATAATCACACAAATGTATTGACCATTTTATGCGCGTGTCGTTTAGGATAGCAGTGATGTAAATTAAACTAGGTTATCAATTGTTGATGATAATTGGTAAAATTCGCTAATGAATTTCATCCTCGCTAACGTTGAGCATCTTGCATACGTGGCAGACTATACCACCAATCAGCAAACACGGGATTTCGATAGGCGTGGCTTTGAAACACGTATGCTTGTCTCTATGTTCAGTCGCCATAATTCTTGAGAAGTCGTTGCGTGTGAATTGTAGTGGTTCTTTGAAAAAGAGTGGATTACGTTGTATATCTTGCATTACTTTAATCATATTCATTTATTTTAAATAATTGGGTAAGTGTTAATGAAATTTTGAGCATACTCGTTTATAAGATCGTATCAAGCATTAGAGTTATTATATCATTTTGCCGGTTTTCGGCTGATTTATAGAATGTTGATGAAGATGTAGTCATCTCTTGCGGTCGTGTCGATGACCTGCCACACTGTCATCCATATGTCATTATTCACATAATCTTCCTTGAAATTTTGTATTCTTAGACTTTGCCTCTAAATATTTATCTAAATGTGTATATTTTGAGAATAGGTATTTATATTATATCAATCAACATTTCTTCTATCGCTTGATATAATTCTCAAGTTTTTCAATTATTTGTACTTTAATCGATTCAAGTTAACTTTTGTCTATAATACATTGCTTTTAATTTATATTTCAAAATATTTTTCACAAGCTTACTCTTTATTTACAGATTTAAAATATAATTTAACAACGGCGTTATATACTTCATAAGATTAACTAATGATATATTGCATGTAATTATTTATTTTTTCTTCACAGAAAAAAGACGTAAGAGATGGATATGCAAACAACATTAGTATGTATAGGGGCAGTAATTGTCTCGGCAGTTATACTTTGTTTATCCATATTTGGAATAAAAGAAAAATCGTATGAAGAAGCTATTGCGGAACAAAGAAAACTTCCCGATGATCTTTTATTAAGTTTGTAAAACAAAAATTTATTGTAATTGATGTATAATTGTTTTGTTAGAGATCTTATTTAATTATATATTATGTATTGTATGTATAGGTAAAAAAGATAAAAGTAAAGAGAAAAAACATAAGAATAAATCTGGCAAGAAAGTGAAAGAAAAGAAAGAAGAAAAAGAAGAAAAAGAGGAAAAAGATGACAAACAGGAACATGTTCAGTTCGAAGAAACTCCACAAATATTATCTTCTGAATTGCCTTCACAGGTATGATTGTTTAAAATTCATTTGTTTGCTTTTTTTCTAGTATTATTATATCTTAGTTTACAATTTTCAAAAATGTATTAGTAGTTGTGCATGCGCTTTATATTTTTTTTAAATAGGAAATAAAGAAGCTTTTTTTTACTATGCCTATCATTTAAATCTATGGAAATGCTTACTTTTTTTATACACATACCATTCATACATATATATATATATATATAGATACATTTTACATCTCATGCATGAAATATAGTATACTAAGTCATGTATCAAATATCATACTAGTGTGTTGTATAAGATTCGTGTAGCATCATATTCCTGTCACGGTGCAGTGCAATCTTAAAAGAATTATTAGAAAGAAACTGCGTTGTTATATTTGCATGTATCAAATAACTTAACTAACAATTGAAACTAGCAATTAGTATATTCATAAAAGATATCATGTTAGCAAACTTTTAAAAAATTACTTCATAACTTTTGTATTCTATCAATGTGATTGATAGACAATCATATAAATTTGCATGTATTTGAATATATGTGAATAGTATATAATGATTTATAAATTGAAAAATTTTTATAATTTTTTATTCCATTTCATAGAGAAACATAATCTTGCATTTAGTAAAATTTTTCATTTTTATTTATAATTTGTATTTTTGATTATCGAATAAAATAAATATAACCTATTTCTTGATAATAGAGAATATGCTTCTCCTTCTCAAAATTGATAGTATATATCATGTATTATTTCAATTCAATTTAATACAATACTTTTACAACACTAAATATACATATACATATATGCTAAGTATCATCACATTTGACCCCTAGCTACCAAACATTTCTATAGCAATGTATAATGCCTAACTTCAAAGAGTTTTTATAATGTAATTATTTTAAATAAACATATACGATTTATTATGTTATTTATATTGTTTTGCTTTAGAGCAAGTTTAAATTAAAAGTTATATATCTTTCTATAATTTAAGCATATCTATTATACAAATAAAAATCATGCCCTGGTGAGTTTATATAGGTTATTTTACATAAATTTGACATTCTATGGTATTTTCAATAACCAAAGGAAAAAATACATATGTATATAAGAGACATAGTTATCATTTTTCATTTATAATAAGTATTATTTATACTAACTATACAAAAATTTGGCATTTTAATTATTTGTATATTTTTACATACATATACACCATACATATATATATGAAGTATGAACAAAGCTTAATTAGTAAAATTATCATTCATTTTATATGTATGTATAGTCTTTTGATAAATCTGGAATTTCTACTTGCTATTAATAACTTTCTTATACAACACATCAATGATACTAGTTACTCACTTATCATAAAGATTATAACACAGTGGAGTAAGAGAAGATGTCTTATGTTACTAACTGAATTTCCATCAAATAATTCTTTAAAATAAATATGTATATAAATATTACTTTGATAACAGAAAACAGAAAACATTATAAAGCCAGTCACAGATTTTTTGTTACACAGTACATTCTATTAAATAAAATGTATTATCTTAAATGATATAACTTGCATAGTGTATTTTAATTAAATTAAAATAGAGTTCACTTAAATATTAATATTATTTACAAATTTTGTCCTAAGGAGATTAATATACTCCATAAATACATAATTAAATGACATGATGGATTTGTGAATTTCAGGTATATCTGTTCAGCAAGAAGTGAAAATAAAGCCCGTTATAAGGTGAAAATAAATTGATAATAATGATATACCTTTAAACTGAAATTAATCTTTTCAGTCATTGTTCGTTCTAACAAGAAATTTCAGTATTCCATATGTGCAAGTATTCCATTTCGTGATAATACTACAAACCATATTCTTTTATTGTAACATAGGGTTTTTTCTTAATAATACTTTAATATATTATGAAGTCAAATCCATTAATTTCTGTTATTTTATAAATTATTAATTCAAAAGATGTTTTCTCCATTCTACAAATATTTAGTTTAATGTAATGCTATGTAAAGATTTATGTGAATTTTATAATTTTTATCTGGCTTTATTCTATATTTATAATTGTTGAGTACTACGATAAATATGTAGCAAACATTTCTATTTGTATTAAAATCACAGGAGGGTAATAAAGCAAGTAAGAAGAAAGGCAAACCTGAAAAGGTAAAGCCAATCCTCATAAATAAAGATGAACCTTTGGCTATTGTGACCGAATTAAGTTCTTCGCAGCCTCTCTTGGGAGAAACTAATCATTTTGAGCTCATTCAACCAAAGGATGATCTCGAACTCATACGGAGTCATAGTGTGAGTTACTTGCTTTCGGTAGAATTGCTTGGTTCATATACATATTCATTTTTTTTTTTTAAATTTGGCTATTATATCAGAATGCTATAATTTTAAGAAGGGTTATTAAAGCATGTCTATGCTAATCTAATTTGGCAATAATTTTTATTTCATTGTAATACATTGATTATTCTATGTGTGATATGAAAAATGTGTTCATATTAACACATTAAATAATTATATTTTCAATGTTTTTGTATATTTAAGAAAAATATTTCTTCTGTAAGAAAAGTATTTCATATGCCTGCATATAAAAGAAATTATTAGATGGGAAGAATCAATGTGTTATAACATGGTTATTATTATAATTTACCTTACAGCGTTTACAACAGTGCTCAAGATAACTCTTTAAAATTGTTATATAAAGGTTTTGATTAAAACAGTTACGAAAAACCTTTATTCTGAATAATTGTTATGAAGAAACAAAATTTCTAATTATTATTTTTCGGTTATAGGTCAAATTTGGTTTCCTATATCGGTTTAACAATCGTTTTTTCAGTTTTATTTAGATTCTGAAACAGTTAGAATCGATTCTTGTATCGATTTTTCTGTAATTGAAATCACTAATTTTGTAGCTGTAAATTACTATATATGTGCATATTTTTTACAAAATCAATATAGAGAAAGGAGAAATATTTATATACATCACTAATTTTTATGTACTCCTATTCTCAAATCCACATCAATAGCAATGATCGGAAAAAAATGCAATTCTTGATTGCAAATATTCTATAAATAAAAAAATATAGCAGTCAAATAAATGACCTGACATTGCTACCAATAACATGGAATACAATTAATTAATTAATGAATTATAATGAATGGAACTTTAAAAATTGGCACAAGTTATTTTGACAATGCTATCCAATACATCCAAAAAAAAACTCAAGAAAATATTTGATGAGTTTTATTATCTATAATTCATCATATTATATTGTATTTTTATATTTTATTTTTTATATCAACTATAACAAAATAAAATAAAAATTGAAAACAAGAAATCGAAACTCCTATTTATTAACTTCTTATCCTAAATAATACAGTTTTTGTGTGAATGTGAAAGATATGCATAAATGTTCCTCCTTTTTCTATAATAATTTTGTAAAAAATATGTGTATATACAGTAATAATTAGTGATAATTAGTGATATCAATTACGGAAAAATCGATACAAGAATCGATTCTTAAATCGATTCTGGAATCAATATAGAACTAAAAAAATATTAGTATGGAACGGAAACTTAGATAGGTAACCGAAGCAAAAAAAATTTATTTGAAAAAAAGATCTTTTTATAGCTGTTTTAAGAATTGAAATCGATATTATAACAATTGTAAAGTCTTAGTTTACATATTAAAACATTAAAGTTTTTATGAATTAATGATCTTAAAAATTAAATAATAATTATCTTAAAAAGTAAATGTATATATTTTATAAAAACAAACTTTTAATGTGCTTTTTATAGAATTTATTAATTTTTATCAATTATTATTTTTTTACAATAGAAAGAAAATCTTCAACAAATTAATCAGTCTGAGTCAATAGCAAGTAAATCTCCTAAGGAAACCCCTACAAAAATGAAAAGAAATATTAAAGAACCAATTAAGAAAAAAGATGAAAATGTAAAAGAAGAGAAAAAAGAAACAAATGTTAATGTAAATGTACTATCCACTGCAAATAAAGAAGGTGCAAAAGAAACTAAAGATCAACAGAAAGAAGCAGTAATAAAAGATATAAAAGAAGTGGTTAAAGATCCTGTACCCTCTGTTCAATTATCAAACAAGGAATCAAAGAAAACAAAGAAGAAAAATGATATTCTGGCTCAGATTGGTAAATGTGCATTTGTTGAATATCTTTCAATATAACTTTAATATTTATGTGTTGACATTTTACGTTAATACATTATATATTTTATTTAAATTTTATTACATTATAGGTGGTGATAAAGATGCTGTTAATGTTTCACTTTTGATGCTTTTTATTCAAAAAGCTGAACTCAGTCGCTCAGAAATACAAATCCTTATTGATCAACTTTTAAATAAGCAATTAGACAATCCATCAGAATATTCAGAGTGGACTGAAGGTCGTGCTGATCCTGTTATTAAATTAAAAAAACAATTAGCAGAAAAGGAAAAAGCATTAACTGATGAGCATGAAGTTAGCATTGCATTTCAAAATAAAGTAAAAGAATTGCGTGCTGAATTTAATGCAGAAAAATCTAGATTATCTGCTAATGTAAGGCAACTAGAGGAAGCACTCAATAATAAAATAACAGAAGCTCAGACTTTGCATACACGTATGCAACATATACTAGAAAGCCATGCTGCAGAGAAACAAGGATTTGCTAGACAAATTGAACAATTACAAACTAAAGTTAATGAGGATACTGCAATTATTCATAAAATGCAAGAAGATCAAGGTCAAACTCAGGGTCATATGCAGCAAGAATTAATAGCACAACGTAAACAAATGGAAGTTCAATTTGCTCAAATGCATGAAAATGAAACTGCATTAAAAGGACAATTGGCACAAAAACATGTGGAAGTACAAGAATTACAAAATGAATTGCAAGTATCTTGTGCTAACAGTGCAGCTGAAATAGAGATGTTGCAGCAGCAATTAAGCATAATGCAAGGTCAATTGATACACACAGAACAACAATTACAACATTTCAAGGAAACTAGTGACAGACTCCAAGATGTTGCCAGACAGTTAGAGGTAAATATGTTTATTAATTATCCTTCATAAATAAATTTTAATTTAATTATGTAATAATTATAAAATTTTTTATAGGAATCTCATCGTGCTCATGCTGATTTAGATCACAGATTTAAAAATTCACACCTACATGAACAAGAACTACAGAAACAAGTAAACTCGTTGCAAACGGAGTTGAATGTGGTAAAAGTAAAAGCTAATGAAGTATCCTCTTTGAAATCTGAATTAACTAAAGTTCATGCTGAATTAGTTAAAGTGGAATCGGAATTATCAACATTAAAAACTACATTATCTAGCAGAGAAGAAGAACTTAAAAAATCTAAAGAAGAACTTGATTTTATTTATAATGACTTAAAGAAATCTAAAGAAGAAGTAAAGCATGCTGAATCTAGATATAATGATATGAAAAAGAAATTAGAAGGATTGAGAAACGATTTTGATAAAGCAGTCAGTAATATGGCACAATTAAAAGATGAAGCTGTCAAATATCAAAATGACTCACGTAAACTTCAAGAGGAGATCACACAATTACAGATAGTACTTGCAAAAGCACATGAACAAATTCAAGCAAATGATGAGGCTGGAAACGAATTAAAAGTTTTAAAAGCTGAAATACAGAGATTTCAGACAGGAGAAAAAAAATCAAATGAGACACAAATTCAAATTGCAAGATTACAGGAGGAGAATGATAGACTTTCAGCTCAGGTATTATTGATATATTATTTAATAAAATATCTAAAAAATATTTATCTATAAATGATAGAAATAATTGTTAATGATATACTGTTTCTTAATATAGCTTGTGAATTTTATGGAGATGCAAAAAGAAATTAAAAAATTGCATGAAGAAAATGAATCTTTAGCTTCTCAATTGACAGCAACTACTGAACGTCATGCTGCAGATGGCCATGAAAATGGAATTGAGGAAAAATTGCAGAAGAATAATACTGAATTACTGGAACATGCTAATTTGTATGTATAACATGTTATCTACATATAATCTTGTTTAATCATTTTACAATTTTTCTATAATCGTTTATTTTTTGTTTTTAGTGTTTGCTTTTATTGTTCATAGTCTTCTTTTTATCTCGATATTATTACTTCTTTAAGCTGCTACTTAGTAATTAATTGTTACAATATTTTTAATATATAAGTATCTTAGAAATACATACATATTTTAACTAAAAGTAATACATTAATTTTTATAGGTTAGCACAGAAAGATAGTCAGTTAGATGCTTTAAAAACAGAATTAACACATAAAGAAGCAAAACTCAATCAGTTAAACGCACAAGTTGATGCATTACAAAGTGATATGAGTAATCAGAATAGTTTAGTTGCACGACTGCAAAATGATTTGGATGCACAAAGATCAAAAAACAATGTGAGTGATGAAACTATGAGATAATTTTATTTGGTGAAAAATGGATACTCTTTTTAATCTTACTATTTTTTTTATCGAAACAATGCATGTATATATATTTTCTTGTATACATACGTTTCTAAAAATTATTTTCTCTTGTTTTCAATTGCTTCCATCACTTTGCCAATTGTATTCTCTAATTAATGTTCGAAACAATCATGTTTATATACTACATATGTTGTAATTTATATAAATATATATACAATTCATCTTATTTATGGTGAGTGCAGGAGCTACGTACTAAAAACTGGAAAGTGATGGAAGCTCTTTCTGCCGCTGAGTCGCGTGCTAAATCTAACAATGGAAAAGGCATTGTTGTAAGTTTTTATTTTGCTCGTGGTAACATGCGATTTTTTAATTTTATTTTATTTATGTATTATTGAAATCAAATTAAACAAGATGTGTTAAACATATCTTATGGCTATATAATGCTATTGTTTTATTCTTAAATTAAATGAATTTATATTTGTATACATATGTATTATGGTGCTGAGGATTACGTGTTGTACTGTGTATATTATATATTCATTATAAACATAGTTATTATTATTATTAAATTTGTTTTACATTATTAGGATGCAACACAGAAAATAAAGGCAGAGCAACAGGAACAGACCAAAGCATTTTTACAAAGGGTGTTTCCAGAGATAAAGGTTACAGAAACTTCACACGAGCAATGGTTAAGTGCTTTTGAAAATAAAGTATACTCTTTTATAAATACATTAAAGGACAAAAATATAATGGATATAAACCCAGACATAGAAAAACAAAATAAAAATTTACAAGGCATGGTTTCACATTATAAGCAAATTATTGATGATACAGTAAGTGGAACTTAACGTTACTTATAATTAGATAATATTTTATCATTAATTATTTTTATAAATATTTTGGTTGTTTTTATAATTGTATAGGAAGGCATGCTTAATAAATTGCAAAGTTACATAGAATCTGAAGAAACCAGATGGCAAACACAATTGCAGCAGAAGGAAAGTGAAGTTTGTAATCTTAGGCTAGAATTGACTGAATTACAAACAAAATTAAACACAAATGAAAAGGTAGATTTTCATAACTTGAGTTACAATTAAAAGTGATTATAATTACATAATATATTTATGTACTTAATATATTGTTAAAATGATTTTCCTTCTTATCATACAGTTTCGGGAAAAGATATCTGAATTGGAAGGTAAATTACAAGATGCTCAATCTTTAAGAGAACAAACAAATGCTGAATTATCAATTCTAAAAGTTGCACAGAAATCTGTTGCAAATGGAAATATGTGCAATCATGATCTTGCTGCTTTAGAAAAACTTCAAGAGGTTAGTAGTTAATAAAATAAGTAATATAAATAGAATGTAGAATATATAAAGAGAACAAATATTCAGTAATAACTAAATGATATATTATATATATATATATATATATATATATATATATATATATATATATATATATATTTATGTTTTAATTTATTACTTAATTATAGGAGAAGACACGGTTATCAGAAGAACTTCAGATGGAAAGAAATAAAAGGGCAACCTTAGATGCATCAGTAGCCAAATTACATGCTCTAGTAGAAAGTAGTGAATCCAGTTTAGCACAAGAAAAGAATCTTGTAACGCGACTCCAACAAGAAATATCACAGTTAAAGGTATACAAAAAATATCTTTCCATTTAGAACAATAAAATTAGATTGTGAAAGAAATAAATTATATATTATCATATTATTTTATTTTAGAATGAAGTATGTGGTGGTTGTAGCAGTTCTGAACAATCCATGTTGAATGGCCCTCCTACTTCTGATTCTCCTATGTCTGAGGTTAGTACATAGATAGATCATTATTACTATTGCACCTATAGTGCCTTCTTTTTGATAGATTTATTTATGAGGCTTATGCTGTGGTTATGGTAATTATGAAGTGATGTCATATCTAAAAGTATGAGAAAAAAATAAAGTTGTTCTACAATCTTTTAATATGATATCATGATACACCATTAAATTTTATTGAAGTTAGGAATCATTACATGTTAAAATTAAGATAAGTTGTATGAAATATAAATTACTTATCTTATGAAATTATGATACACAAACAGTAAATCCACGTCTATTGAAATTTTTCTTTCTTTTTGCTAATAATTATACACTAACATGATTTTATTGTTAAGCATGTATGTACGTGTGTATATATAATTTCCTAACACAAACTGCAAACGCGTATCAATTATTTAGCTTTCAGCAAAAAAGATTATGTTTTAGGTGTATCGGTATATGCTTGTATGAATATATTATATGAATATATTCTTAAAGCAATTGTTTTGCATTATATAATGAGAAAGCATATGCGTAAAAAATTTGATATATATTTCTGTTTTGTATTTATAGATTTCGTAATATATAGAACTTATATTCATAGAAAATTAATAACATTAATACCTTATAATTTGCGTTCACGCATTATTATAGATGTTAGACATGACATTTATTTTGCTGATATCCTTAAAAAGTACATATTTATATTATTTATTATTCTTAGATATAAAAAAAAAAAAAAAAAGAAAAGAGAAGGTGAGGGTTTGAGAAAAATTTCATTGAGATAACGTGCTATTAAAAGATTTTATGATATTATTATAAATGAAACGTAAATGAGTTAATCAACAATGTAATGTATGTTTTATCATTATGGTTTTATAGAGAATTGCACTGTTTATTTTACATATCCATGCCAATGTTTCAAAAAAAGATTTAAACAATATTCGATAAAAATTATTACTCTATTATTACTCTCTTAGCAGTTAAATAATCGTATATCTGAAATGCAGACGCCACTAGCAGCACAAAGTCTGATTGCTGCATTACAAAGTACTCTCCTCAAGAATACAGAGTTTGCAAACTGTCCCATGACCAAGTCTATGAATTTGGTTCAGTCTCAACAAGAAATTGACAACAGCTCCCTTACTTCAAAATACTCCTCCAAATCTTGTCATATGACAGATCACAATACACAGGCTAATTGGAATCCATTGATTGGCCAGCAACATAAAAAACACAAGAAAAAAAGGAAGGTAAACCTATGAATCTCTGAATCAAAGAAATGTTACTGGCTCTATATTATTGTATAGATTCATTCTCACTTCAGGCTTAACATTACAAAGAGAATGCTATCTACTATTAAATGTATATTTTCTATTTGTGTCACAAACATATATGTTGTATAAAATGTTCTTTTTTCTTTCTTTCTTTCCTTTTTTTTATTTTTATTTTTATTTTTTTATTTCTTTTTATTATTATTTAAAAAAATTTTTTTTTAATAAAATTTTGTTCTTTTCCATTAAAAAATATTTTCACGTATATTACGTATTTTATATTCTCTATACTATGTTAAAATTTTTATAATAATAATTATTTTAAAATGTACTGGCAATCATTGGAATATCATTTGTAAATTATTATACCTGATTACAAATAATTACTTAGACTCATATAATGTATTTCAGTATTTTTATATATTTATATGTTCATTAGATTTCTTTGTAATATGTTGATTCTTTTTTTTTTATTATTTTGCTTTATTTATAATCATTGAAATTACATATTTATAAGTGATTATATTGATTGCAGATCATTAATTAGACTTATATAGTATATACCAGTATTTTTACATATCAATACATTCATAACATTTCTTTGTGACGATGTTGACACCTTTCTTTCTATTATTTTGTTGTATTTAATCTACAATTTTGAACAGTAATGTGTGGTAGATCTGTTTAGAGTATTATTGAATAATTATTCTATATGTACACTTTGTAATTTTTACCTATAGATCTAGTTCAACGCACGTATATAGCAAGAATATAACATTAGACGTGGTCTTAAATAAAAAGTTACAGTACAATTGGAAAATGTTGTATACATATGTAGACTTGTTTGTTTTCGTATTAAATAGATCTTAATATTTAACATAAAACTTTCAGTATTTTAATATTTATTTTAATAAAATAGTATAATATGATTCCATAGTTATTAATAATGATAAAAATAAAATAGATTAACGTATACATATTTTACAAATATGTAATGTTTCATATGTATACAGAGGATTTAGGATATATTTTTATGTAATTTCACTCTGTGTTAATGAATATCAAATTTTACTGAACCGATCATTCCCTTTCATATTGAAGCAAATTCTTGCGACTACTGGTCATACAAATTTACTTTTTTCTAAAACTTAAAAAAAGATATACATGTATTATGAATTTTTTTTTATGGCAATTGAAAAAGTTAATATCAAATGTAAAACAGTGTGTTTATATCTTTGTCCCAGTGTTTGTTCGATATAAAATTTAATTTTAAGATTTATGTATAAAGCGTATCAGCGTAACACATGGCAGCAGCTCATTGCAGTTCTTCTGATAATAAGAAAAATAGCTTTGTCATATGAAGTATCATCTTTCAAAAAATAACGATTTTATTGTTTTCGTTCTTTTGACAGTCCACTAAGAAATCCATGGCAAAACGGCGCAGATTCGCAGGTATGCAAATCTAGACATGAAATTCTCTCGAGATTTTTCTTTTAGCCTTATAAAAGGGTCAGTGGTAGACTGCTGCTAGCGGTTCATGTCAGGTTTCTTAATGATTTTAATGAAATTATTATTTTGCAACACAGATTATGTTATCTAATATTAAGTTAAATCTTTATTTATGCATCAGTTTGCTTATAATTACGTTTTTCTAAACAGGGAATAACATAATCTATCTATGCTTGAAAAACATTAAATTAGTCATTTTAAATGATTGATCTATGCCAATTTAATATATATTTATTCATAATTTCTTCGAGTATCTAATCTATAAGAATAAATTTGAGATATATATTAAGATTTATGTGCCTTGACTTATATTGATAATGTGTCGTTCTTGTGAGATTTTTGCACAATGTATAATTCTTAGCTATATATTACATTCCTTATCATAATGCATTTTGAATGTTTTAGCACATGTAATAAGATGTTTCAGTTACATGTACATTTTTGAAGTCCATAAATATTATATGTATGTTTTTATATTGGTATTGTGCAGTATCATGTGTGTATCCTATAGGGCAGAATACTATCATTTTTGAAAATCATTTTTATATGTTTGTGTAATCATAAATCAATTAATCATATTATTCTGCAATTTTATACATCAGGTGATACTGTTTAGTATGGTTATTCACTTTTAGAAAACGTAAAATTTATTTTATATAAATAACATTATGTAGAAATTATAGAAATAGATTTTAATATAATAGCCGACGGATTGTAGACGTATCAATGAACATAATGTTACAAAGTGTATATAAAATGCGCAAAATGGCAATGAAGATGATGAACATAATGTGAATGTACATAATGAGTATAAATCAAATTTTATAAACACAAACACTGGGTTAAAGGGTACACTTCAAGCAATCTATATGTTAATTTCATTTACTTATTACTTCATCCATTAAACTTTTTAGTATATTATCCTTAATGTATTTATATTGCTTTCATATGTTTTATTTTATTCTTTTTCAGAGCATCAATTATATTATTTGATACATTACATGAAATATTTTCTTTATAGAACGATGGATATACATTTTTAGTGTACTAATTGTAGATACATTATACATTATCATTATTCAAAAGTAATTTGTACTGTTTGAGTACTGTAAAACTACACGCTTTTGCCATTCAAAATAATCTCTTCAGTATATTATGGAATCTTCTTTTATTTAAAAAAAAATAATTTCATTCTTTTTTTCCATTTTTCATTGTAAGCTTAAACAATTAATATTTGTATCCAATGCTTTTATTGTGTGCTTAAATTAATCATCCTTGCTTGCAGTAATATCATACATATTTATTGCCTTAACAGGAACAATAAATTATTATTTATTGTAGTTGGTTTTCTTTGCAATGCTTTTTTGGTGATGGTAATTATTTTAATACATTAGTTTTTTACTTTTGCGTGTTTATTCTATTCTTTATGTGAGGATATCGTATGGTATATTTACTTGCACATAGAATCTACTATATTATGTATCACTGCATTACCAGATGACTTATCACTTCATGATCGATAAAGATGACCCCAAAACATGGCCTCATGAAATCATTCTTTCTTTTGATTTTCAAGATTATCTATTTTTATTGTCCTGAAATTCTTGTCAACAAATAAAATAAAAGTCTACTTACTTTCATTATTGTAGGAGGAAAGTATTTTGTACTAAATATTTAATCTATATAATTGTATACTAAAACTAGGATATAAATTATATCTAATTATTTCATGTGATAATAGTTATTGATTCATAATATAATTTTTATGTTTCTAACATTCAAGAAAATAGAGGTCAATGTTAAGGGTATTATATACCTACTTTTTTATCTATTGCGATATGATAACACAATAATATAACTATGTAGATACATATGATCTTCTTGTATTATATATCATTATAAGTAAACACGCATTTTAATGTTTCTCGACTATATAATATAATATAAATTTGCATCTTTCACAAAAAACTTATGCTTTACTGTTTAATTAGTATCAGACAGAACAATGTACAGGGAACTATTGCTTTTACATGTTGTAATTTTTCATAAAGTTCTAATGAAAATTTATAAATCGTGTTTATGCTTTCAGGGTGGTTCAGGAAAAAAGTAACTTCGAAGAACAAACTACGTTAATTCCATGTAAAGGTTAGATGGTAAAAACAAATTGGAATAAAGTATAAAATGTATATGGAATCAGACTGTACACATAAATGGCATACTTTGCTACTGAGAAGACTAATATAACAATTAAAATATATTATGAATATAATGTTTATTATAAAGAATACCATATTTTATTATGTGGAGAAAATGTAAACAATTAAACTTATAGTTAGTAAATAAGAGACATTGAAGCTGATATTTGCGATCATTATTACTAGGGAGCATAAGTAATAATAATATAAGAATTATATCGTTTGTGCATTATGAATTTGTTGTTTTTTTATATGTTTCATATAATTAAATTTTATTTCTGTTCTAAAAATATGTTTTCAAGATTTTATAATTACTCTATGTTCGAAATTAAAATTTATTTAATATATATACTTGATAATGTCTCTTTTTTCTAACAAAAACTTTTAAATTTACGTATATGTATAATGAAAAAATTTATGTAAATGAATTTCTCCATATGTGACAGGTATGGTTAATATCACATTTTTAGACATTTTTTCACATTGTTAAAGCATTTGTATACAAAGCTAAAATCGTTAAGAAGTTATATGTGCAATAAAGGAACAAAATGAAATGATCTTATACATACAAAAAAAGAAAGGAAAAAAATTTATAGTATATGATCAATATAGTTCTCTGGTTTATAAACCAAAATGTTTTCTTAGAGGAGTTATACATGGATATATACTTATGCAGGCCTGTGTATATAGAATTGCATAGGCAACACCAAATTTTGCTAAACAAATTGAAAATTTCTATTATTGCGAAATCCTATAAATATCTTATTTAGTGCTAACCATATAGGTCAATGAAGAGCACAGTTTGAAGCATTTAGAGAATTCAGTTATATAATTTCAATAAATTTGTTTTGTTTCATTAACTTTGAGTAACAAAGTTGTGAGTCACAATAATGAAAATACTCTGATGACATGACAAATAGTTCATTCACATTGGATGAAAAAATCAGATTTTCTGAGATTATATAAAACCTAATAATGCATTAACTAACATAATTTAAATGTCTTTTTTATCGCATATATATATATAATTAAGGTGAAAGCAAAAACAGCATTTCTCTTCTTACAATTAATTTGGTAATATATCCTCAATATACTTTCCATTGACCTCAAATGATTTATATCATATAATTTAATGATTAATTTGATTGAGTAATTATATTTCATTGATTTTATAAACAATAAACTGGATTATGCATTGTACTTATTCGTATCATATATAATGTTTAAAGACTTAGAATTAGTTCATTAAATTTCGTTGTTTTTTTCTTTTTTTTTTTTTTTTTTTTCTTTTTAATTTCGTATTAATATTATGTGATTTTGGTTGATAATATGTGAACATAGTATCAGATAAAATTGTAGTAAAATATGAGCAATTTTGGAGAATTTAAAAACACTTTAACACATTGTTGAATCAATGCACGATAATTATGTATTCTTCTATTAATATATTTCTCGTAAATCATTCTGAGAACGAGATTACTTGTTTTCACTTTTAGGGATTATAACCGTAGCTTCCACGTAATATTAATAAAAACAACAGAACAAAGTTATAGTGTCAAAAACAACTGTTTATTGTTTATATTTTTATTAATGTTTTAATAACAAAATACTCTTGATTAGATAATATTATGTCGATAAATTAATCAGTTAAAAAATCCTGATAGTGTGTCAGGTATTAATTGTAATATAAAGTAAGAATTATATATATGGAAATAAATGCACGTAATTAAATGTGGTATTTTTATATTATTTATTTTTAACATCAATTAATAGTGTATATATATTCTATTTTGCAGTGGGATTATCTGATCAAGTGATTTTTCACATTTTCAACATCAAGTTGTTAATTTCATATGCAAAAGATAACTAATTTTTATTTTTATATTATTTTTCATTGCAAACTTGCATCATATAATTTGTAACCTTCATTTTCTTTATTGAAGAACATTCGATGATATTTATATTGTAAAAAACAATATAAAATAAAATTGAAATTATAATAATAAAGCAAATATTTACTACTTTGTTAAAAATATGACATTACAGTCATCAAACAAATATCACAGATATATATATACAATATTTTTATGGTTTTAACTTTCTCATAGTATTATTTATTATCAATTTAACATAGTTTGCAAAAATCCTAATATATAACTTCCTAAATCTTCATCCTGATTAGTCCAGGAAACATAAACACTTTTTTGCTCATCTTCATCGCCTTCTACTTTAACCAAGACTGATTCTACAGAGATTGATCCATCTGTCAATTGTACTGTCCAACCTGATAATCTCTCTTTAAGAGGTTGCAACAATTTCAAAGTAGTGGAATGTGCAGGTCCAGGATCTCGAACTTGAACGGTAGAAGTAAATCGTACAACGTGTTTAGTTATACCTGCTGCTTTAGCCACCTAATTAAAAAAAGTTTAATTATAATAATACTAAATTTTTAACATTCCTGTTATTAATATCTTTATATATTACTTCATCCGCATCCACAAGGCAAACTCCATCTTCTCTCAACATTAAGACACTATGTAATAATCTGCGTCTTTTGGGATCTGGTGGTAAGGCTGAGTATCTTTTTGCTTCTGCTTTTAATAAAGCAAGTGAAGCATCTACTGGAACTTTCGAAGTAGTTGTAATAACGTATGTTTCTCCATTAGCAGGATTGAAACAATTTGTACCAAATTCTTGCTTAATTTTCTCTTTTAAAAATTCCATCTTAGCAAATTCGCCATGCACTAACATAATATTTTTAGGTTCGCAGTATTGTATTAACTGCATGATTCCTTTTGCATCCGCATGTGCGGAAAAAGACATATACTCTACAGCCATTTTTACCTCGACGATTTGACGGTTTTCAAATTCTATTCTACGTGCTCCATTTAAGACTTTATGTCCGATTGTACCTTGTACGCAAAATCCTGGCATAATTACCATATTAGCTTCATTTGGTGCCCATTTTCTGAAAATTTGTAAAGATAAACCTGCATGTAACATTCCTGGTGTTGCAAATACAACCATTGCGCCTGGATTATCAATATATGCTTTGTCAAATGGTTTTATATGTTTAAAGTCAAACATATTTCGTTGTACAAAAGTTTTTTTTATCTTTTGATTGGTCCAAGTAATAAACATTTTATAATAATTGTTTGCTTTCTCAGTTAAACCTAAAGCAAAATAAACTGGCACCTTTAGATTCATTCTTTCCCAATATGTTTCAAGTAATATGCAAAGTTCTTGAGCTCTACCCAGAGCAAAGACAGGAATTAGAACTTTTCCACCTCTATCTACGCATTCGTGAACCTATAATGAAAGTATTTGTATTTGAGGTGTTTCACTTAACACTGATTTTTATGCGACGTATACCTTTTTCAAAAAATCCCTTTCCCTACATCTTTTGGAATCTCTGATTGTTGTACCATATGTAGATTCTGATATTAATAAATCAGGTCTGCATTTATCTATCCATGCTGCACCCAAATGACGATCGGGCGTCATATTGTAATCTCCTGTATATACAATAGATTGAGATCCTACACGTACCCAAAACATAGCAGCACCAAGAACATGTCCAGCATAATATGCTTTTATTTCTAATTCTGAATCTACCATAACCGATTGATGAAGAGTAACAGCAATGACTTTTTTCATACAATCCTTTATCATTTGTGATGTGAAAAAGTTACTTTCTCCTTTACGTTCTACAGCTACTTTTCTCATGTCTTCTAAAAGTATAGGAGCAATAGCTTTTGTAGGATGGGTCATATATATCGGCCCTGTATAACCTACCTATGAACAACATTATTTTACAAATAAGAATATTATAATAAAGATGTTAAAAAGATTTTACCATTTCTGTAAAGTATGGAAGTGCCCCACAATGATCTAAATGAAAATGTGAAATAATAACACAATCTATGTAACCAGTTATAGGACCTTCTGGTACAATATAAGAGAAATCAGGAAATCGTCTTTCATCATTGAATCCCATATGCATGCCACAATCTAACATGATATTTTTTCCTCCCATTGATACAAGAATACAACTCCTGCCAACATCTTGACCCGCTCCTAACGGCGTTACTTTAATTTCTGGCATTTTTAACCTATCTGTTATTAAAGAAATACAAAAAATTAATTTTTAATTATTCTTAAGGGAAACAGAATAAAACGAATCATTTATTAATAATGTCTTTCTCTAGCAATATTTTATATTCTTATCAGCATTTATAATTCCGTGGATTTATGTAAAACTAACCTCAATATCTGATTAAAATGTATCACTTTAGTGTCTTAATTTAATTATGCTGTTTATGATTATTAACAATTGAACGTGTGCAAAATATAAAACCACAGTGTACTGCTACATAACTTTTATGTATTTCGATCATCGAAAAATATATAAGGACATACACACTTTTTATTCTGCATGCATTTATATACACATAAACGCAAGAAGATAATTGATGTATTCCGTTTCTACTTCGTAGAGAGTCTATAATAATATGTAATCTGTTTTTAAGTATAATCTGCTAATTATAGTTCACGTAACAGACCAATAGAATATCAATTTTTTCAAATCGTTAACACACCATAAGCATTTAAAAACCTAATTTTTTAACTATAAATGACGCCACAAATATCCAACTCTCACTGCTCGCTTGATGCGAACGGCGCCTTCTAACGTTCGATACACGAACGATTCTACTCGAGGGAAATTAAAATAATTAATCTAGAATAATTACTTCGATTACTACATACCTATGCGTTCTAATAAATAGAAAGAAGGTTATATTAAGTCATCTATGAATTATACGTCAATGAATTAAGGTATTATGCGTCTTAAAAACTATGTGATACTTACTATTGTCTAAATACTACATTATCGTATTTCGAGTACGTTGTATATTGTTTAAATAATTACTTAATATTTATAAGATGATTAAATGTAGTCGTACGGAAAGAGAATATTTCGATCTTTAGTTTTTGAAATATGAAAAAAAATTAACGTGGTAATTCGCACAATAAATCTAATGTTGCTTCTTGTCGAAATTAGATGAGCGACGAAGATTGAAAGAAAGTTATATTAATGTATAACGCCTCTTAAAAACTATGCGATATTAAACGGAATATAC